>NC_062209.1:1854553-1857053 GCF_912470025.1 Vespa velutina
CTATCGAAAAACCGATCGACAAAAGAATTGTTCTTTTCCGTGTCGTGAATAAACGACATTCCCAATTTAAAGGCACAATTTGAAAATCCACAGAATTCTCCATAGGAGAAGGGCTGAGGCAAGGGTGTAAAAAGGGAAGAGGGGAGAAGAGAGATTGGATGTTGAGGATGAGGGAATAAAAAAAAGGTCGTGGGAAGAGTAGGGTAGGGTTAGGATCGAAAGGAAAGAAATGGCGGGAGAAGGGGGGGGGGAGAAAAGAGGATTGAGAAAGGTTATGATCTTTAGTAGTGATCGTCGATGATTACGGAATTCGATCGAGCGTGAAACGAAAACAAGAGAAAACCGAAAAAAGGAAAAGAAGAAAAAAGAGGGAAAGAAAACGAAGGAAAAGATCGAGAGTGAAAGAAAAAAGAAAAAAGAAAAAAAAGAAAAAGAAAAAGAAAAAGAAAGAAAAAGAAAAAGAGAATAAAGGGAGAGCCATTGCCAGGCACGTGCCCTTTTTTTCTTTTTTCCCTTTCCCTGCTTTTTCCCTCCCTTTGCCGCCCCACCCCCGCCCTACTGTCGTTCGAATCCTCGAACGGCCGTGACCCGTAAGAAGAACAAGTCGTTCAAGTTGGATAAGCTTATATATGCGTCGTGTATACCATGAGAGTAAATGAAGATTTATCTTTCTGTCTTCCTCTCTCTCTCTCTCTCTCTCTCTCTCTCTCTCTCTCTCTTACTCCCCGTTCACCCCTTTCACACCTAACAGAGTAGTGCACCCTGTACCACCAGAGAGGACTACACGCCTACACTGTTGGATCAATAGCGGTTTGCAGGGTGTAGATACTCGGATGTCAAGATAATTTAATGCGATAGCAAATCGTCCCTCTCTTTTCAATTCATTCTCTTTCATTCTTACATTGTCTATCTCTCTCTCTCTCTCTTTCATCTTCTCTCATCCTCTCTCTGTTTGTCCCTCTCCCTCCTTCTCTCTCTCTCTCTCTCTCTCTCTCTCTCTCTGTCTCTCTGTCTCTTTCTCTCTCTTTCACTCTGTCTGTGTCTGTCCGTCTATCTCCGTCTATCTACGTTAGTCCTCTATCATTGGAACAGTCAATTCGACTGCGATGATCATTTTACACTCACCGTGAATAGTGATACGAGGAGAGATACGGACGATGTTGAAGCGCGAAACGAAATAGACAGGACGGATAGATTTCCCGTTGATCTAGCTCGAACAAGTAGGTAAGTAAGTAGATAGGTATTACGTTACCATACTTGAAAGCATGTCAATTTAACTATAGCGTGTGTCGTGTTATTATTCCACGACAACGAGGAAGTATCCGATGATATGAAGAATTAATTGGAAATGGAGCAAGACGGTTTTTCTTTTTCTTCCTCTTCTTCTTCTTCTTCTTCTTCTTTTTTTTCCTTTTCTTTTTTTTTTCTTTTTCTTTTTTTTTTGTTAATAATACTCAATCAAAATTTTAAAGTATCACTAATTCGAATCAATATTTTTATTAATAAAGAAATTAATTAATTAATTAATTCGTAATTTGCA
This sequence comes from Vespa velutina, assembly GCF_912470025.1. Classification (NCBI taxonomy): domain Eukaryota; kingdom Metazoa; phylum Arthropoda; class Insecta; order Hymenoptera; family Vespidae; genus Vespa; species Vespa velutina. The sequence goes on from NC_062209.1 coordinate 1,856,094, forward strand.
CGTACGAAGAATTATTATTATTCTCGATATTTATTATCAAAATTAAACGATTAATATAAATGATTATCATGATTAATGTCCCGTAAGGATGAAACGTATCTGTTCGTTAGAAATTTTGTTTTAAATAATTACGAATTGATATATATATATATATATATATATATATATTTATTATAATTGATATATATATATATATATATATATATATATATATTTTCGATGAAACAACGACATTATAATAATTTGTATTGGTCGTTATTCGAATTATATGAATTTTATGTAAATGATATTTTATTAGATTTAATATCGACTCGTTAGTTTCAAATATTTGATGAAAAGATATTGAAAGATATTGTTCGTATAAATAATATCAATTAAGAATTATAAAATCTGTCATAATTCATTACTTAATTAACGATCGAAGATGATAAAAAGGGAAATAAAGAGAGAGAAAGAAAGAGAATTATCAGTGTTATCACGAGTTTATAATTTACGTTTATAACTTACGTTTATAATTTCATAAAAAAAAAAAAAAATAAATAAATAAAAAAAGAACGTAAACAAACTTGTTTTTGTTGTTGTTCTTGTGTTCTCCTTTACTTAAATGTTCTTTCTCTGTCTCTCTCTCTCTCTCTCTCTCTCTCTCTCTCTCTTTTATTCTCTCACTCTTTCCTGTCGTAACATCGACAACATTGATCGATCGATTAATTATATAAATGATATTTATTTTGTCGAGATACGAGACGTTTTTCTATTTACCAAAAAACAATTTTTGCTCGTTGGATTGGAACGCTTTAATCGACCTCTCTCGACCCCCGTTTGCACCTTCACCCTTGCCCTCATTCATTTCGATGGCATTCGATCGAAAATCCGTAATGACAAACGATATATAAATAGTAAGTAAAGTAAGTAAGTAAAGTAAGTAAGTTAAATAGATTGAGTTATTCTTTGTACTCTAAA
>NC_062209.1:1859553-1867053 GCF_912470025.1 Vespa velutina
TAAGAGAGCAACGACAAAATCTATTCTGGGAGTTTAAAACGATGCTAAACCGAGATGAGTAGTAGTAGTAGTCCGGTGATTGTTCTTCCGGATGATGATGAGTGACAACTCGGTCTCGGTAGTAGAACTGACCGAATCAACGTATGTATTATACATAGATATGATAAATATATAACGCATATTTCATTATGCATTAATATCTTACGCTCGATTCAATTTAATCTGATCAAATTGAAAACGTATGATTATCCAAAAGAAAAGAAAAGAAAAGAAAAGAAAAAAAAAAGAGAGAGAGAGAGAGAGAAACGAAAAAAAAAAGGACCGGGAAAATGTTAATAGAAGAGAGGAAGAAAAGGGAAGGAAGGAAGGAAGGAAGGAAAGAAAAAAAAGGCAGAAAAAAAAGAAAAGAAAAAGAAAGTTTTCGAGCGAAGGACGAAAGGAGGGACGTTTCTTTCGGTCTTTCTTTCTTTCTTTTTCTTTTTTTTTTTTTTATTTTTTGGTTCCTTTTTTTTGAAAGGTGCAATTGGACGGGCGTAGGAGGGTGGAAGGGATGCGTATGGGGAAACCTACAAAGCACGAAACAATCGTGCGATCGAACGTCGAAAATGTCGGTAGTACGAAATGAGAACTAGCAGGGACGGCACAACGTTGGACAATTTGAAACAATTGCGGACGTTGCGAGTAAGTGTAGTTACTACAACGTCCCACGGGTGCACACGCGATAGAAGAGATTCGGACGAGGGCATAAATACGAGGAAGAGATAGGAGGAAGAAGAAGAAGAGAAGGAGGAGAAGGAGGAAGAAGAAGAGGAGGTGATGGTGGTGGTGGTGGTTGTGGTGGTCTTGGTGGTGGTAGTGATGACGATGACGATGATGATGATGATGATGATGATGATGATGATGGTGGTGGTGGTGATGGTGGTGGTGGTGGTGGTGATGATAGTGATGGAGATGGAAGTGGAGGTGGAGGTTGGAGATGGAATAGAAACGACGGTAGAATCCGCAATTATTCAATTGCCTCCACGAATCGTCGTACCGCCTGGCCGTACAGCCTCTTTTCTCTTCGTCTGTCTGTCTTCTCGTCGACTCACGGACGTTTTCAACCGAGTAAAAACCCGAGAAACAGGAGACGGGAGACAGTAAACAAGGAGATTATAAACAAGGAGATCATCCCCTGGCTTGATCTGTCTCATTTAGAGGCAAAGAAAAAAGTCTTTGCGAATTTTTTTCGTAAATATCGAAGAGAGAGAGAGAGAGAGAGAGAGAGAGAGAGAGAGACGGAGAGAAAGAGAGAGAGGGAGAGAAGGAGATAAACACGGTGTATCTAATACGAACGATTAATGTAAAGAGAGAAAAAAATCATACTGAGAGAAATTCATTGATCGAGATAATTCGTGAATGATTGGAGAACGTTTGGAGAACAACCGAAGGAAGATATGGACGGCTCGATGGAACCAAGAACATTTGACATGGTCGATTGCATCGTTTTCATTGGGATGTTAGGTGTTTCCGCGGTAGTTGGGATCTATCAGGCATATAGATCCCGAAAGAATCCGGATGCTGTGCGAGAATATCTTGTTGGAAGTCAAAACATGTCTATATTTCCTATAAGCATGTCACTAATAGCAAGGTAATATTCGATAAGTATATGCCATTTATTACCTTTTCTTTTTCTTTGTTTTTTTTCTCTTTTCTTTTTCTTTTTCTTTTTTTTTTTCATTATTACTTTCCTTTTTCCTCCTTCTTTTTTCCTTTTTCTTTACGCCTTAACCTTTTCATATTACAAAAGGAATATATATTCCGTATCATTGTATTCTTTGATATTCGCGATAACATTACACGTGACATCATGTCTCGCATTTGTTTGATAAACTTTGTAAATTGTCTTTTTCTCGTTGTTTCGTAGGTTCGGTTAAAAAAAAAAAAAAAAAGAAAAAAAAGAAAAAAAAGAAAAAAAAAAGAGAGAAAAAAAAGAAAAAGAAATTATATCCTCGACGCATCTCAATGAATTTTCTTTATTTCACGATCATAAATCAATTTACGTTCTATATTCTTAAACGCTTTAAATATCTTCGACAATTTTTAACCATTATCAAATTGACAGTCTGATTATGTTCGTACGCGAAATAATTAGATTCGGAGAAAGGGACAGATGACGATGAGAGAAAGAGAGAGAGAGAGAGAGAGAGAGAGAGAGAGAGAGAAAAATAGGACGATTCACGTTTATTATTGACCCTCGGACTCGTTTCGTAACAAATTAAAAGGAATCATTTGAAAGACTTTCAAGTAACCGGAAGTTTTGGGCGCATGGCACGACATTCGTCTCAATTGACTGTCAAGGTTGAACAGCATTAAGATTGTAATTATTAATACCCTTGCACGGTGTCTCTCTCTCTCTCTCTCTCTCTCTCTTGCATTCGAATAAGGAAAGATTGACTTCTCGTGACTTCTTCTTCTTCTTTCATTTTCATTTTCATTTTCATTTTTTTTCTTTTTTTTCTTTTCTTTTTTTTTTTGTTTTGTTTTGTTCCTTTTCAAACGTACACGCACGATATCTATTTACCGTGATAAGTACGACATTAAAGATACTCGTTATATTAATTACTCGTGAAGAAATTTTGTTTTCTTTTTTCTTCTTTTTTTTTCTTTCTTTCTTTCTTTCTTTCTTTCTTTCTTTCTTTCTTTTTCCTCTTTTATTTCTTTCAGTTATATTTCCGGTATTTCGATGCTCGGATTACCCGCGGAGATGTACGTTTACGGGACTCAACTTTGGAGCATTGTCTTTGCCGATTGCTTCGTTTCCTTAACCATGGCCATAGTTTATTTGCCGGTCTTTTATGGACTTCAAATTACCTCGTCGTACGAGGTACGTTTTTTTCTTTTTTCTTTTTCTTTTTTTTTTTTTTTTTTTTTTTTTTTTTTTTCCTTCGTAAAATCAAAGGAAAAAAAAGTATAAACGAACGATCGACGAAATTAATTTTACGATAGAAATGTTAAAAAATTATTATAAATTTTCTAATTTCAGTATTTAGAATTGAGATTCAATCGTATGGTAAGACTAATGGGATCGATAATATTCATTATCAAAATGGTAAGGAGTTTTAATATTATTCAATAACACTTCCCGATCGTTAACATTTATAAGAGATCATTTCGCGTCTTATTTCTAGCTACTTTACATACCATTGGTGATATACGTGCCGGCGCTAGCATTCAATCAAGTAACCGACATAAATCTTCACATGATAGCTCTATTGGTCAGCATCGTCTGCATTTTCTACACTACGTTGGTAATTTAATATTAAAGTTGATCATTGAAATATTGATTTATTTCCTTTCAATCAATTCACATTTGATAAATGAATTATCGTACGAATGATTGAACGATATCGATCCAAAGAAAAGAGAGAGAGAGAGAGAGAGAGAGAGAGAGAAAAAAAAAGAAGAAAAAGAAGAAGGATAGAGGAAAGATTTCTTTTTTTTTCTTTTTTAGGGTGGTCTCAAGGCCGTCGTTTGGACCGATACAATTCAAATGATGGTAATGTTCGTTAGCGTGATCATTGTTGCCGCATTGGGTACAAACAAAGTTGGCGGAGTATATGAGGTTTGGCGAAGAAACGTCGAAACGGGAAGAATAGAATTCTTCAAGTAAGAAATAATAAAAAAAAAAAAAATTAATGGACGAAAAAGTGATAGAGAGAAAATGATAATCGAAGATTATCGATCGACAATTTATATCGTTCCTTTTTCATTTTCAATTAATTCGCTCTTATTATATATTTTTTAAAAATTAACATTAATTATCTCAAAGTGAATTTTCTCGAAGAAATAATAATAGATAAGGTTCGATTTATGATACTGCAATGATTTTTCCGTAGTCGCTTCTTCTTCTTCTTCTTCTTCTTCTTCTTCTTTCCATTACGTATAGCATGGACCCGGATCCAACTATTAGGCACACCTTTTGGACCGTCGTTATTGGTAATTACCTAAATTGGCTGGCCACTTGTTCGGTTAATCAAGCAATGGTGCAGAGGTGTCTGGCTATGCCCAACTTGAAAAAATCCAATATGTAAGTTCAAACAGAATAATCTTTCGCGGTTGGTCAGTTTTGTTTTTCTTTTCTTTTTTTCCTTTCTTTTTCTTTTTTTTTTTTTTCTTTATTTTTTTCCCAGAAAAAAATAATCATCCTTTCATTTCTTCGTCCTTTTTTTCCTCACCAAAATAAAAAATAATATTGAACGATCGATATTATATATATATATATATATACGTTTTTATAAATAATATCATAAATTGATATCTCGTAAATTTTTTCTAGCTAAAAGAAGGAAATGAAAAAAAAATCGTATATGTAAAATATCGATATTATGCTTGTGATATCGATGATACGAGATTGATCGATAAATGATCTCGAGATTTACGATATTTACGTACTTAAAGAATTATGAATTAATCGATAAAATTATATCGAATAATTTTTCTTTTCTTTTCTTTTCCTTTTCTTCTTTTTTTATTTATTTTTCTTTTTTTTGTTCTATCGAAAATACCAACATTAATAGATCGTCGATGATCTAACAGATCGTAAGACACTGCAGATCGATTTTGAGCTCAATGCAAACAATTTGTGTATTGCGTGATTCGTAAATATTTTTTTTTTTTTTTCTTTTTTTCTTTTATGACAGAATTGAAAATGCCTTTTAAAGCCCGTCGATTATTATTTCCGAGGATTCAAAAAATATGTGCAGTATTTTTTTTTTATTTTTTCTTTTTTTTTCTTTTTTTTTTTTTTTTTTTTTGAAGTCAAAATCATTCATTCTTAATAAATGAAATGAGAGAGCTGTTCAAAGTCTATACTGAGTTTAGGGCATAATTGAAATTATTTACAAATTATAGACAATTGGGATTAAAGACGAGACGTTATACGTTTCATTGAAAATATTAAAATAAGTGTTGAAAAATTTGATCTATATCTTTCTTTCGTTTTTTGTTGTTTTTTTTGTTTTTTCCACAGAACGATCATGATAATGGCCATCGGTATAGTTACCATCGTTTCCCTGTGCTGTTATACTGGCATCGTTATTTTTGCTGCTTTCTACGAATGCGATCCGGTAACAACGAAGGTAGGAATCACATTTAGGAAACTCTGTTTTTCAAACATTATAGTTCGATCTTATATACTCATGACAACCCGCAGAACACTGTACTGTCCTGCCGTTTTAAGTGCTTCTTTGAAAATAAAATTACGTTCCACGCGGTTCCGTATAATCTTATTAAAAACGTCGTTAACGTCATTCGTTCATTCTAATGGCTCGGAAAATTCAATTATCCCGTCGTAGTTACGACCTGCATTCGTTGAAAATGATTTTCAATTGGACAATGAAAAAATAAAAAGAATAGAAAGCACCAAAAAAAATAAAAAAATAAAAAGAAAAAGAAAAGGAGCTTCGTGAGCTTTTTTTTCTCCTCCCCTCAAAACAAAAATGAAACATCCCCAAATGCAATAATATTCGACTCTAATAATTAACTATCATCTATTCTATCTATTCGTCCAATATGATTCATTTATTTTCACACGAATTTATAAGAATTAAATATCATGAAATTTTCTTTCATATATCCTTTTATATTATACAATAGTATAATCGGATAAATCGATAATCGTTCGTTCATTTCTTTTATTTTTCATTTTTTCTCTCTGTTCTTCTTTTTTTCTTTTTTTTGGTTTTTTTTTTTTCCCCCTTCCAAACGGCACGTGCAAGTAATATCTTGAAATAAAACGATGAATAATTTAGAAAAAAGTGACGAGATTTGTGTGTACGGCGATGTTACAAATCGACAAAAAGATTTATTTCTATTCATTATCGTCGAAACAATTTGAACGTACGAGTCCGAGTTTCTGTCGAGAAATTCCAATCATCATTTTTAACACATAATCGAAGGACTAGAAATCGATAATAATATTTTACGTGTTTCAGAAAATACGAAAACCCGATCAGTTGTTGCCGTATTTTGTGATGGAGATAGCACGATCGATACCTGGTTTACCGGGTCTCTTTGTATCTGGAGTTTTCAGTGCTGCTCTCAGGTAAGATCGATGGAAAAAAAAAAAAATAAAAAAATAAAAAAGAGAGAGAGAGAGAGAGAGAACAAGCAATATCGCTTGTCATCAGGATTGAAAAATTTAACGATTTAAGATTAACACGAAATTTTCTCGTACGATCATGCAAAGTTACGTAAAGAGGAGCTGAGATGATTGCACTGTTAAAGACATCACGGGTTTGTGAAGAAAATTATAAAACGAGCAAAAAAAAAAGAAAAAAACAAAAAAAAAACAAAAAAAAAAAAAGAAAGAGGAGAAAGTAAAACAAAAATATTCTTTCCACGGAATTTTTTCTCTTTTCCCTCCACCTCTCCTCCCCCCCCCCTGCCACCCAACCTCTCTCCCTTTTCATTCACACACGTATATATTAGATTGGAAACTATGAAACGGGCGTTGAATGAAAATAAGAAAACTAAACAAAAACGCCCGTTTCATAGTTTCCAACCTAATAATAATACACAGTTATTCCTATAGATCTTACAAAAATTCGTAATAATTCGTGATTCCACGAATTTCATTAGAAATTTCTTTTTAATGAAATATATATATATATATATATATATATAGTTGTGTTTTTATATATAGTTAATTAATATTTGAAATTCGTAGCACTATGTCAACCGGTTTGAATTCAATGTCCGGCGTTATTTACGAGGATATAATAAAGCCATGTTTGAAAAAACCGATATCGAATGTTGGCGCCAGTCGAATAATGAAAGTGATAGTAGTCCTAATGGGTATAATTTGCGTTGGATTGGTTTTCTTGGTTGAAAAACTCAGCAGTTTGATTCAGGTAGGATTTGTCGATTGACGACCTTAAATAGACAATTTAATTGATTGATTGATTGATTGATTGATTGATCGATTGATTGAAATTTATATCGTATGAATAAAAATTGATAATTTTCTTTTTCAGGCTGGTAAAAGTTTATCCGGTATAACAGCTGGTCCACTTTTAGGCATATTCACGCTTGGAATGTTTTTCCCATTTGCTAATTCTGCGGTAAGACTGGCATAATTAAAAATTATTCATTATCGTTCATCGGTCATCGTCGTTCGTCGTACTCTTCGATCAAATAATTACATCGAATTGATCGATAGATCAATGAATAAAATTATTACGCATATAAATTTGTATTGTAAAATGTTAAAATATGAACGGAAAACATTGTATAAAGTTATATAATATGTTAATGTACGATTGAACGAAATGATCTTTTTTTATTATTGATCTCGAATTATATTAGTATCTCTCTCTCTCTCTCTCTCTCTCTCTCTCTCTCTCTCTTTTACTACCTATTTATTTCTCTCTTTCTGATTCTCTCTTTCCATCTTAAAGACAAATACATTAAAGCTACATCATCGGAATCTGTAAAATCCTCTGTGCTGAGCTTTCATTC
>NC_062209.1:1872053-1884553 GCF_912470025.1 Vespa velutina
ACATGAAAATCATTGTAAGAAACATGTGATACGTTTCACTCTTTCATACGATCAAAAGGAAATCGTGTATTTTATAATGATATATATACATATATATTATGGGTTTACATAAAATATATATCCTTTAATGATTATTTAAGAAAACTCGCATCGGCTCTTTAACCGGATAGAACCAACTTTACCGAAAGAAATATAGCGTATGGAAACAGCAGCGCCACATAACCTCTATTTCATCGAAAGAAACACCGTATGGAAACAGCAGCGCCACACATAACCTCTATTTTATTTTCATACATGACGAATACATGTAAATAAATATTAATAAAAATATAAATATTTAAAATTGAATATCTTAAGTGAAATAAATTCTATCATTTTCATACGAATTTCATTAATATTATCTTGATCTTAATATTAATGAACGGCAAAAGGATTTACGATAATAAATATTTTCTTTTAATATGTGGCGCGCTTTTTTCTTTCTTTTTCTTTTTTTTTTCTTCTTTCTTTTTTTTTTGTTTTTTATTTTGCATAACTAACCAAAACTGACATCAACGTAGTTGAATCGTTCATTGATAAAAAGTGAAATATAATAGAATCGAGAAACATCTATATATATATATATATATATATATATATATATATATATATATATATATATGATATTTATGAAAAATGGTTAAAAAGATGGCTCGGCAATTAAATTCGTACCTGATAACTTCGACGAAAATATATTCTTGACGATAGTATTATATTTCATAAAAAAAAAAAAAAAAAGAAAAAAAAAGAAAAAAAAAGAAAAAAGAAAATAAATTAATTGCGCTAAATAATCTTCGTACGAACGATAAAATCGGCATAATTTTTGTACGATGAACTTGCAAAAAAGACACTTGCAATATTCGTAATATAATTATATTTCGTTGTCAAATTTATGACAAAGTTAAGATAGGATATTAAATTTTCTGATGGACTTTGAAATGATATATATATATATATATATGTACGTACATAATAATTGCTCCTTAACAAATAAGTCATCATTTAAAAAAAAATTGTGATTTATTATAAGAGTCTTTAAAATTACCAATCGAATGGATATATTTGAAGTTAAAAGAAACAGAAAAACTTCTGCAAAGGAAATTTCAAGAAAGTTGATCGTCACGGTGCGTTTTTTTTTTTTTTTTTTTTTTTTTTTTTTTTTTTCTTTCTATTGATACAAGAATATTACGAAAGAAAACAAAGTATTTTTCTCGGCGAGTAATGTGAACAAAAAAAAAAAAGAAAAAGAAAGAAAAAAAGAAGAAAAAAAAGGAAAGAAAAAATATTTCAATAACATGATAAATATATTGTTCAAAAGTCAATGATTAATAATTTCTTATTGAAAATATTTCTACATAATATTTCCTTCTTTTTATGCATTTATTAAAATTCTTCCTCATACATTTTATAATCATTTAAATATACCTATTATCATTGTGTTCAAGCTAATATCTAAAATTATTAATCATTGTAACGACATTGACTTTATTTTTTTCTTTTTTTTTTTTCTTTTTCCTTTAAAAATAAATTTACAGCCATTTCACACGCATTTAAATTTTCTTGATGAAAATTTAAGAAAAAAAAAAAAAAAAAAAAAAGGAAAAAAAATTGAAAAGGATTTATAAAATATTTCAAATAATCGTATGGATAATTTGTCCGTTTTCAATATATCGAAAATATAAAATATTAATTACGATCGTATCCAAAAACGAAGATACAAAATATATAACAATAATCGAATCAATTATTATTTATTACGATAAAACGAAATGTCTAGTTCATTATCAATTTTTTCGATAATATTTCTATCATTATTATTGAATATACTTTTATCTACGGGTATTATCATTTCTTCTTGTTTAAAATAAAAATTATCTTTCACATAAAATACATTGAATATATTATACATATACATAAATACATATGTATGTATATATATATATATATATAAATATATGTAAGTACGTACATTACATATATACAATATATACAATACTGAGTAAAATTTCGTAACTTCGTTTTATTATTAATAAACTTGTTATTAATGTTTCGTATCTTGTTAAATGTCATTAAAAATATCATCGATATTATTCGATTAACTTCCCGAATATTTATTTAATGAAATAATAAATTTAAAATTATAATTCGTATGTTAATAATTAATTCGAAAATTCTATTTCCTTGGAAAAACTCGAATATAATCAAGTTCACGATAAATAAGGCTATTTAATCGAATATAACAACAACAAATTTATATATATATATATATATATATATATATATAAATTCTGTCAGTATATATGTATTCTGTTTTATTCTTTTCTTTTTCATTTACAATTAATGGATGCTTTTTTGCGATAAAAAAAATTATTCGCGATAAAGAGACTTACGTAATAATAATATATGGGAATAGTTGAGATTTTCTTTTTTTTTCTTTTCTGTAGATTCTCGTTGTAAAGCACGAACAAAATGAGGGAGAGGAGGAAGGTGAGTGGAATAAACGGAAAAATGCACAAGATAATGCACTTTATGATACTCGGATGAAAGGGCATCTACTAGTCATAACATATAATCATAAGCGTCATTATGTATTATACTTATCCAGATACGAACAATTAATCGAAGGACAATCGATAGTAAGATGATAAATAGAAAAAAAAAAAGAAAAAAAAAAAAAAAAGAAAAGAAAGAATTGTAAAAATTTTATAAACGATCATTGGACCAATTAGTATTTCATTTCTTTCTTTCTCTCTTGTTTTTTTTTTTTTTATCTTTTTCTTTTTTCTTTTTTTTTTTTTTCATTTTTTTCTTTCTTCGTAGATAAACCAACGAACTAACGTGGATTAAAAATAAATTATTTTTCGAACTTTTTCATTGATTTTTCACGTCAACTTGAAATCTCATATCCATTAGAAATATATAGAACGCATTAGATATTAAAATATATAAATACAATTGTTATCATATCCAATTAATTTCTTCGATGGAATATAATATTAATGTTATTTCGAAATATCTTGGAATATTCTCACGTGGTTTACGTAAAGTCATTCATACGAACGAGAAGATATCTTCGTGTCGAGTGAGGAACATTTTCCGTCTGCTTCTGATAATGCGAGTTGCGCGACGTGATTTTCCCCCTCCCTTCTCACAATCCCTATCTCCTAATCCATTTCTCATTCTCTCCATTTTCATTCCCGAAATTTATTCATATGATTAAATGATTTAGAAATAATATGTCATTTCTTGCCAATGCGTGCTTTGTGATTACGAGAAAAAGATAAAGAAAAAAAAAAAAAAAAAAAGCATACAAATATAATTTTGTGGTAAGTGTAAAAAATAACAAAAAAAAAAAGAGAAAAAAAAAAAAAGAAAAAAAAAAAAGAAGAACCGAATGAAAATCCAAATTAAAACTTCTCGAACGATTTGATCGTTCGTGATTTATTTTTTCATTGGAAATGAAATGAATTTTATAAATTTTTTTCTTTCTTCTTCTTCTTCTTCGTTTTGGGAAATGACAAATAACGAATGACGATTTGATATATAACGACGAGTAAAAGTTACATACGTAAAACGAAAGATAGATTAGAATATGTGTCCAGGTGATCGACTAAATAAAATGATATATTCGTTATCGTTAATAACTTTAATTCATCATTGATAATTAAGCATAATAACTTTAACTAATCAATGATATTGATCCGTTGGGGAATTACAAAATGTTACGTATGGCGATCATGGCGGACGCTGACGTTCATCATTATGCTTATATATTCTAACTCCATGTAAGTATATATCTGCGGAGGTGTTAGCTGGCAAGGGTCATCGACAAGGTTATCATGCAATGTTGAAAAAGTAGGGAGATTTTTTGTCCCGAGGACGAATCAGTTGGCCGTCGTAGACATCGATCGGTCGAGTACGACGAGTAATTCTTAAGAATCAGTCGGTGGTAGAAACGTTCTCATCGCAATTATTCTTCCTATTTTCTTTTCATTTCATTTCATTTGATTTTATTATTACTCTTTCTCTTCCTCTTCCTTTTCCTTCTCCTCTTTCTCCTCCTCCTTTTCTTCATTTTCTTTCCTTTTTTTCTTTTCGAACGTTTTTCATACTCTTTTTCGATTTGATTTTAAAATATCGAAAATTTTGCGTGCGTGCTAAGAAGAAAAAAAAAGAAGAAGGAGGAGAAAGAGAGAGAGAGAGAGAGAAAGAGAGAGAGAGAGAGAGAGAGAGAGAAAGAGAGAGAGAGAGAAAGAGAGAGAAAAGAGTAAAAAGGAAAAGTTAAATCTCTCGTTTGTTTAACATTTTCAAAATGAAATCCGTGGAAAAAAATGTGACGGTCCAAAAGGATCAAACAAATTTTTTAAAAAATTGGTACGTTTGGATCATAACCATAGTGGGACTGTCAAGTTTCTTTTTAATAGTGATATTTTGGTGTACGAATATATTCAAGAACACTATATTATCGAATTTAATAATAGAAAAGGGTACGACGAACTTTGATTTCTGGGAACGTCCACCCGTCAATTTGATCTACAAATTTTACATCTTTAATTATACGAACATAGAAGATTTCGAGAGGGGTAAGGCAAACAAACTTAGAGTCCAACAATTGGGACCGTACATTTATAGGGAAACAAAGGAACGCGTAAACATTCAGATACACGAGAACGGTACGATAAGTTATCAAGAGGAAAAATCATATCAATGGGAAAGTGGAAATCCTGAGAATGAAATGATCATCGTACCAAATATTCTACTTTTGGCGACTATATCTCATTTCCGAAATTTACCAATTACCGCCAAATTTCTTTTAAACATTGGCATGTCAACGTTAAATCTAAAGCCATTTTTAAATCTCACTGTTAGGGATTTTCTTTGGGGATACGATGACAATCTTTATAACATCCTGAAAACATTTAACTTGTTAAACCATCTGTATTTCGAGAAATTTGGAATTCTAGTCGGTGTAAATATACAGATATATATATGTATATATATATATATATATATATATATATATATATATATATATATATATATACACATTTTGTTCTTTTTTTTATTTATTATCATTTTTAATTTAATTATTACAAGGGACATCATTATTGTCTTTTAAATGAAATCGATAATTTCTAATATGAAATTTTTTTTCAATAATTATTCAAATCCGATCTATCCTGTCTAAACCAACTATTTATCTCGTTTTATGATTATAGTACAATGGAACCTCGAAGGATCGTATCACTATAAATACAGGTTCAAATGATATCGATTATCTTGGCATAATTGAAAACATAAATGGCATTAATATTCAAAATATTTGGGGTGACAATAGATGCGATAGGATTTATGGCACTGACGGATCGATATTTCCACCGAAATGGATTGACAATTATAGTACTCCTCTTTACATATATGTTAAAGAATTATGTAAACCGTTGTCCTTTCATTTTCGTGAATACGGCAAGGTCCAGGGAGTACCTAGTTTGAGGTAACTATAGTTAGTCTAAAAGAAGAAAAAAAAGAAAATAAATAAATAAATAAAAGGAAGAATACCATATGAGAATTTTGTACAATGGACATTTAACGATTATAACAAGAGTTTCTTAATCCTTCAGATACAAAATGTCAATGGACTCGTTAATGGAATCCTCGACGGATTCCTGCTTTTGTCCAAAAATAATAAAAAAAAATAATGAATGGAAAAGAAAATGTCCACCTAATGGATTTCTTAATATATCGGCGTGTAATTTTGACGTACCGATATTAATTTCCTTTCCAAATTTCTATGGTGCTGATCAATCGTCGATAGAATCGATCGATGGATTGAAACCGGACGAAACTCTTCACGAGAGTTTCTTGGATTTGCATCAGGTAATACGGTCATACTTTTTTTTTCTTGTTTTTTTTTTTTTTTGTTTTTTTAGAGAAAAGAGAGAGAGAAAAGTCAAAAAAAAAAATGTACAAGACAAATTATTCTTTTATTTTCTAGTTTCTGGCCGTACCAATGAACGGCTCATTGAAGATACAAATGAACATAGAAGTTCAAAAAGTCAGTGGTATGCCGTACACCGGCGAACTTAAAGACGGCACGATATTACCAATCATATGGTACGAGAATACACTTGACGTATTACCACAAAAATTTATTAATATTTTCTTTGGCGGTCATTTTGTTATAATGATCATTGAACTAGCCTTTCGATGGGGTAGCATTCTTATATTTTTAAGTTCCATTTGTCATGCTCTCTTCATAATTCTACGAAAATATTCGATAAATCGATTATGTGTTATTATGTGAAATTTTTTGACCAACAACGAACTAATAGAAGGATGATAAATTATAGCCGTTGCCTTCTCCTCTCCTTCCCCTACACCCCATCCCCATCCCCATACCCACTACCACACCCACTGCCTGACTTTTCCCTGCTTCTAACTCCAATTTTATCTCGATTGATAAAATTCAAAAGAATATTTTTTCTAATTCATTCATTCGTTTACTTCGAATGAGGGTGTAGCGCGATAATAGAGATCATTAAAATAAGACAATATCGATTTATTCATCGAAATATTCATTGACGTTCAACTAGTAAATCGTATTTTATCATTCTGCGAAATAGAAACGGATAATTAATGTAAATACTTTTAAATACCATTAGATACAATATGTTTAGATAAGAAACATTTATTACGAACGATTGTTATATTAAATTTGGATTTATTTTTAATCGTCTCAATATCGTTTATAATTATATCGTGATGATATAAACCGTCCGGCATTTCTTGCCTCTTACATTTATTAACTTTTTAATAAACAAATACGTCAATACAAACGCGTAAACTACTACGTAATCCATGTAACGTATGTTACATATATATATATATATATATATATTTGATGAAACTAATCCTTCCATGAGAGAGAAAAAATACAACATATATTTTTGTCGTTATGATTCTTAAGGTCTCTTGAGGTCGGCCGATGGACTAACAACGCGATTTATGTTATCGCGATCTACGTTATCGCGATCTATCGTAAACCAGTAATATTCGTCTGTTAAACAATCTTACGATTCCATTTATTCGCGTTAAAGAACATATATATATATATTTAAATGAAGAATATCTTTCTAATACTCGCATTGAATTTATTTATGAAAAATTTATTTAAGAAAATGAAAAAAGAAAAGAAATTGAAAAAACAAGAAAAAGAAAACAAAAATGTCCAGAACGTAAAGAAAGTTCGAATTACTGATTATATATATATATATATATATATCGATTTGTTGGAGTGTTAAAATAAAATAAAAGAAAAGAAAAAAAGAAAGAAGAAAAAAAAAAAAGGAAAAGGAAACATTCTCAACGAATTCATGATCGACGTACCCGTTCGATTTGCTTTATCGCGAATGCACACGTATTATCATATTGGTAATCATAATTACCGTCGATAACTAAGTAATTAATCATTACATTATTATCGAATAGGATTTCACTCGAATAATTTGATTCGTAATGGGCGACTAATAAGAGAAAAAAGAAAAATGTAGGAAGAAATAAATTAGAAGAAAGTAATATAGAGCTATGCAAATGTAATGGATGTAATATAGTACTAAAGTTATTTAATAGATGACTAAAAAAAAAAATGTTCTTTATCGAATACTTCGTTCGTTCGTTCGTTCGTTCCTGAGAGAGAGAGAGAGAGAGAGAGAGAGAGAGAGAGAGAGAGAGAGAGAGAGAGAGAGAGAGAGAGAGAGAGAGAGAGAACATTCTACTGATAATAAAATATTCTTGGGACTAAATGATATTTCAAATCGATTCGAGAAACATATAATGTTATGTTAATCGATTGATTTCGAATTATCATTCCTACGTAATTGATTATATTACATCTTTCTTTTTTTTTCTTATATCATTAAATTTGCTTAATCATATTTATCTTTAAATAATCACTTTGAATAATAATAATGATAATAATAATAATAATAATAATAATAATAATAATAATAAGTTTTACTTTAACGTAAAGTTATTAAATTATCATAGAACAAATTTCATAGAATTTATGCGAGATTAGACGTATACGTAAGAATGATATTTCAAGTGCGCGTCGATGTTCGACATTGAAAAGAAAAAAAGAAAAAGAAAAAAAGAAAAAAAGAAATGATGATAAAAAAGGAAAAGTAAAGGAGAAATGTGCGTTTTTTTAAAAAATGCACGCTTACGTACCGTCGATAAGTATATATATATATATATATATATATATATAAGAAATTGTGAAATTCGGAATAAACTTACGAATAAAATCATGATTGATTATGATAAATCATGATTAAACGATGTAGAAAGAAAACGGGAAAGAGAAAGAGAGAGAAATAAATAAATCAGAAGAGGATGATTTAGAGAAGACTTTATTCCCGTTGGCCAAAAATATTAGAAAAAAAAAAAAAACAAAAAAAAAGAAAAAAAAAGAAAAAAAAAGAGAGAAATAAAAAAAAAAAGAAGTAAAAGAAATAAAAATAAAACTAAAATAAAAAGAAGAATTGCCATCTCCTCCTGTTTTAATTGTACGTCGATTATAACTTACCTTCCTATGGTGTATGCTTGCAATGAAAGCGTAAAAAAAAAAAGAAAAAAAAATAGAAGGAGGGAAGAGGGAGAAAGGGGAGGTAAGAATATAGAGGATTAGGGGATTAGGTGATTTAGATGATTGAACAATGAGTTGGGAGGAGGGATCACGAGCGAAAGAAATCAAATTCGTCGGCAAAAGTTATTTAACGAAATGATTTCCAAAGAGTCATGAACGATCGAGAGGAAATGACGATCGATAATAATTATCAATACATATTAACTCGAATCAAATTTTTCCAATTTTTCCAATTGTTCAATTATAAAAACCAGTCACCGCGTTATACATTTAATTTTTCGTGTTTGCTCCTTAGAGAGAGAGAGAGAGAGAGAGAGAGAGAGAGAGAGAGAGAGAGAAAGAAAAAAAAAAGAGAGAGAGAGAGAGAATGTGTGTGTGAGATAAGGAAAAAAGAAAGAAAAAAAAGAAAAAAAATAGCGACGGAAGAAAAAAGAAATCGGAAGAAAAAACAAGCGGATAACCTTTGGAAAAGTACTTTTTTTTTTCTTTTTTTTTTTTTTTGCGAACGATTTACCGCGAAAAATAAGATATGTAAACAAATGTGTTCGAATAGATCGATCGATCGTGAAAAGATTGAGAATTAACGTTGTTTTTTTTTTTTTTTTTTTTTTCTTTTCTTTTCCTTTCTTCCTTTTCTTTTTTGCCTTTTTTTTTTCTTTTCTTTTTTTCCTTTTTCCTCCTCCTTTCATATCAACGTCTTCTATTTCTCTCCTTCCCTTACGATAATTATGTATTAATTAATTAATTAATTAATTAATTAATTACATTGATTCGTTAGATGAATTTGTACGATCATTATTGTTCGTTCATCCATAATACGATCGTGCATTTAGCACAATACGTATTATAATATTTTTGGCATCCTACGACGATTATTATCGTACAAAAATAATACTAATTATATTAGGATTAATCATTTCTTAACTTAACAACACGTTTACGATATATATATATATATATATATGTATACATATATAAAACATATCTATACAAATGAATAACGTAAGATCATCGTACATTCTTATTTAAAGTAATAATAATTATAATAATAATAATAATAATAATAATAATAATAATTATAATAATAAAACCGCACAATAATAATAATAATAATAATAATAATAATAATAATAATAATAATTACAATCGAAGAATACCGTCTTTCGATTTATCATTTTCCTATAAGTTCGTCGTTTTACGAAACCAAAAAATAAAAAAAAAAAAAGGAAAAAACCAGTTTCGTTATTGACGATTATGTATTTATTATCTTTACAGATCTCTCTTTTTCTTCTTTTACAAAATTTTAATACCTAATTTAAACCACTGGTTTAGAGAGCGTCTGGACGGATTGACACATTATAGTTGATTCTGTTAAGGAAAAAAAAAAAAGAAAAAAAAAAAAAAAAACGGACTAAAAAAGCCGACGTCGCGTATTCAACCCCACCACCCATCCATTCACCCACCCATCTCAACCCTATTAGCGCTTCTCACGAATTCTGGAATGAATTATAATAAAAAAAAAAAAAAAAAAAAAAAAAAAAAAAAAAGAAAACGAAATAACACGATGGGCGAACGGCGACGACTAAGTGAAAAAAAAAAAAAAAAACTGAATGAATGAAAAAAAAAGAAGAAAGAAAAAATAAAAAAATAAACAAAGAAAAAGAGAAGGAATGATAAAACTACTCATCCCGAACTCAGACGATCTTTCGATTTACTACCGTATCGATCGATATATCCAAGGATCGAGGTCGATTATAAAATTCGTTCGATATAGATTTTGCATTTCTCTCTCTCTCTCTCTCTCTCTCTCTCTCTCTCTCTCTCTCTCTCTCTATACTTTCCTTTTATATTCTCGCACTTTTGCCATTCGAAATAAGGTGAAAGTCCACACGTCGAGATCCCTTCTTACATATACGCATGTATGTTAAAATATGTAATAAATATCACTAATGTCGGATCGCAATTACAAGCTTAAGAATTCTTCCCTTTTTTAGATTCTAATTCGAATCGTCTAAGTCGAATCGTTAAAAACACGCGCGTAAAAAAATAATATCCTATGGATTTGAGAAGGTTGGTAGAGAAGAAAAAAAAAAAAAAAAAAAAAAAGAAAGAAAAAAACCAAACGAAAAAGGGAAAACAAGAAATAATAAAAGAATAAAAAAAAAAAAAAAAAAAAAAAAAAAAAAAGAAAAAAACGAAAATTAAAGTAAGAAGAATAAGTCGAAAAAAATGGATGGGTTTAGGATGGTTAAGAAAAAAAAATTAATTGGAAAGTTTTTTGACGGACGATTCGAACTAAATTGCATTCAATATCAATGATGAATTTCTCTCTCTCTCTCTCTCTCTCTCTCTCTCTCTTTCCCTCTCTCTCTCTTTCTTTCTCTCTCTCTCTCTCTCTTTGTCTATTCCTCGAAGAGAAGATGAATTTTATTTCGACGTTTGAAACGCTGGATTCAATTGACCAGTTTTGTTGTTAGTCGTATTCGCCGGCAATGGATTGCTCAGGTGAAGTTTTTCTTGACGTTTGGCTGCTCGTGCCAAACAACAGAGAGCACCAATTAATATAATCACACCGAGAGCCGCCAATCCTCCTGATACCGCAGCTCTAGCGACAGGCGGCAAATCGACCGCCATTTTTAAGAGCGAACGCATCTCCGGTGGTAGCTCATCGATTACCTGAAAAATAAATGCGATATATTTTTGTTAAAAAAAAAAATTAAAAAAAAAAAATAAATATATATATATATTTTTTTTTTCATATTGCAACGCGCCACGATTGTCTCTTTCTATCGTTTTACGTGGAACGATCATCGTAATGTTTCTCAAATAAATACACTGTAACATTAGTAACCATTTCTAATGCTTATTGTTTGCATTGTAACAGCCATAAATGAAAAAGAAATACGTTGCTCGATACGTAAAACGAGTCATTGCATAGAATTGTATCGTAAAAATTCAAATTGCTTTTAATTTTGACGTATGAGAGATATTATTCGAATGAAATATGAATGAAAACGCGGTACATTGAAATTCGATTGATTGATTGATTGATTAGAGAGAGAGAGAAAGAAAGAAAAAGAAAAAAAAAAAAAGAAATACCTCGATCGATCAATTTATTATCATTTTCCGATCAATCGGAAAGATTTCATTCGATTATTCGCATGAAATATCGTGAATAAATGATTAAAAGCAAGTATCGCACGTAACGATAAAACAAACGAGAAAGGAATGATATAAAATCGATTTACATTACGCAAAAGTGGGAACGTTCGAGGATCTAGACAACAACTACAACTATAATTACAACAACAATAACAACAGCAACAACAATAATGACAAAGGTAACCATTAACACAAGGAAGCTCTTTGAGAAAGAAAGATAAATGAATATGTTTCGTTGTCGATCGTTGAAAAAAAAGAAAAAAAAAAAAAAACGAAACATAAATAAAAAGCAATATGGTGTAATAGGATGTAACATGGGATAGTATAATTGCTAAATGGGATAAAATTGCTGTTGCTGTTGCTGTTGCTGTTGCTGTTGCTGTTGTTATTGCTATTGCTGTTGCTGATGTTACATACATACATACATACATACATATACATATATATATATATATATATATATAAACGGAGTGTACACATAATAACTTACATCATCGAACCACATGATTGGGAAAACGATGTCGGGGAAGGAGGCAACTTGTTTGATATCCCGCACCTGGCTCACGGCAAGGTTTATTTGCATCCTTGCTCGAGCCCGAAGGGCCGTGCCCATCATTGGTTGAACGTCGATATAGAGCTCATGCTTTTCCTG
>NC_062209.1:1889553-1904553 GCF_912470025.1 Vespa velutina
TATATATATATATATATATATATATATATATATTTTTTTTTTCTATTCTCGTTTGTCGTCGTATTTTTTTCGATCGCAAAATAAAAACGAAATAACAAAAAAAAAAAAAGAAAAAGAGGGGGGAAAAAAGAAAGAAAATTTATGCAACTTATTCATTGTTAATCAATATAACATCCATAAATCCGAATCTACGAACGTGTAAAAATCAATTATACACTTTTATGTTTACTTTTCTCCTCCTCCTCCTCCTCCTCCTCCTCCTTCTTATATCGCCATTTTATTGAGTCTTGCAAATAATAATCTTTTGTCAAGTCCTTGATTCCGCGATACGATAGGTATTCCATTTCAAGATTCTTTTCTACTACTATATAACTAGAAGATATAATCTATTGGAATTCTAGTTGATTTCAATAATAATTTAATGAAACATGAGAAAAATTAAATAATAAATTATTATTATTATTATTATTATTATTATTATTATTACTATTATTATCGTATTTGCTCTTACGTGCGTGTGTGATTAGAAGGAAAAAAAAAAAAAAGGGAAAAGAAAAACTAAAGGAAAAGAAAAAAAAAAAAAAAGAAAAGAAACTCGAAGTTATTATCATAAAAGTTATGTAATTTTGTTTTTTTTCTTTTTTTGTGTGTGTTTTTTTTTTTTCGAATATTTTAAAACTAGCATGATCAATGAAAATCAACGATATACTTTCAGATACATATATAAATTTCAATCGCAATTACTTCACAGGTAAACTCGTATAGAGTTATCACCTTCGTCATTGGTGAAAGTTTCTTGAACGTTTTATTATGCATGTTACCTTCGCATGGTTTCATAGACCTTCTTTTAAGTTTCTTACAACGTTCGTTATATTGAAAACTCTTACATGTTAGAAATAATTATAAATGAAAAATATTACGATCGATAATCTAATGACGAAATGTTTTCGACATTATAAATCGTAAATTCCATTAGAACCATTATTATTTAATTATTTTCTATGTCATATGTAATACAATGATATGTTTATTAGCGGTATTTATGATAACGTAATTGTGCAGTTATTATAAAATAAAGAAAACTAACGCAAATTCTTTTCAACTCTTAAACGTAAGTATAGCTACATTTATATATATATATATATATATATATATATATATATATATATATATATATATATATATATATTGTAATTTAATAAAACGTGAAAAGAATTGAATGATAAATTGATTTATATCTACTCTTACGTAGGTATGTAATTGGAAAAAAAAACAAAAAAAAAACAAAAAAAAAGAAAAAAGAAACAAAAGCAAACAAAAAGAAAAAAAAACAAAATTGAATCAGAAATCAAAATTATTATCATAAACATATGATTTGCAATTATATATATAGTGTGATCGAATATATCGTAAAGAATATATCATTAATACTGTTAGATATTATCAGTTTCAAGTAGCAGAAATAAGATTCAAGTATGTAAATATTGATCTTTCAAGTGGCAATCATATAATGACTTTTACGATCTATAAATTTTCCAAGAATAATAATCTGCGTTTTGATCATTTTCAAGAAGACAAAAGATGAAGTTTCATTTGAAGGAAGAGAAATCGTACGATACGTTCCACGATGTCTAAGGTCATAAGGTCCGTCGTTCAAAAGGACGTTTGAGATGTGGTAAAGAAACAAAAAAAAAAAAATAAAATAAAAGGAAAAGAGAGAGAGAGAGAGAGAGAAGAAAGTAAGACTCGGTGATTAATTAAAACCACAGATTCCGGTTCGTCGTCAATGACGGAACGATGACGACTCGAATGATCTTTCCAAGAAATATAAAGTTTAAGTTCGTTTTTTCTGATTTTTTTTTTCTCTTCCTCTTCTTCTTCTTCTTCCTTCTTCTATTTTCCACATTCAAGATGAACGTTCAATTATAAATATTCATATAATGATATTAATTCACAAAGCGCAAAGAGAATCAATTCTTTTCTTTTTCTTGGTTTTTCTTTCCTTTTTTTTCTTTTTTTTTGTTCGAAGAAAAAGAAGAAGAAGAAGAAGAAGAAGTAGAAGAAGAAAAGTCAATTTGACTTTTGTATTTATTCCGTCTTTAATATTTACGTAGATCGAAAGATCAGACGTCGGAAAGTGAATACTCGAGAGAGCTTAGTTAAATAATAATACGAAAAGAGGTACTTTGCCGTTGACAACAGATTTCAAATCTCGTTATCAAATTAATTATTATTAGAAAAATTTCCGTAAACCGATAGATATTATTTCGATTCGTATTTCCATCGAATGTTATCGGTACTCATACATTTTTCTTTCCATTCCTTTTTCTTTTTCTCTTTTATATTGTTCACGGTATAAAATTTTTCATCGTCGTTCAAAATGAAATACAAATTAAATATAAATTAAATATCAATTAAATATAATCAAATATTATACGAGTAATATCAAAGTATATCAATTGTCGTTCATTGTTATACTTGACAAATTTCTATGATACGTAAGAACGAACAAATGAGTCGAATTTCGAGATGGGGTGGGGTGGGGGGGGGGTGGGAGGGGAGGGGAGGGGAAAGGTGAGAGGAGGGGGGGTGGGAAAGAAAGAAAGAAAGAAAAAAATCAAAAAGAAAAGGAAAGAGAAGATTAAAAAAAAAAAAAAAAAAAAAAAAAAGAAAAAAGAAAAAAAAGCAAAAGGAAGGATAGAGAAAAAGAAAGAAATCTTTATAAATCGACTTACCGGCGTAAAAACGTATTGCTTTCGAATTTTATAGCTGACCGTATCATTTTCGTTGAACTTTATCTCAACTTTCTCCCAGCGCTGCGAATAAACGTACGGTCCGAGCTCGTCTAACACTGGTTTCTCGCCGTTGTTCAAGAATTCATCGGCATTCGTGACGTTATAAATGTACACGTGCAAACGTGGTATAACAGGCGGTGCTTTCCACCAGCCATAAGTCCTTCCAATGCGATCTGCTTGTTCACGATGATATTTATCAACTGAGGAAATAGAGCCGCTAATATTGCGGCAATAACGATCAGAAGGACGCCGAAGGCCACAGCGGCCCCTGTAAAAACAAGAGAGAGAAAAAAATAATTGAAGGGAAAAAAAAAAAGAAAACAAAGAAAAAAAAAAAAAAAGGGAAAACAAATGCGTAGACAAACAAATGACCTTCATTATTATTTACATACTATCGATATTTAAACGTACGTAAGAAAATGATAAATATATTGATGTAATTGAAGTTGGAACTTAGTTCGAGATTTTATATCGAATTAAGAGAAGACACGAAAAAAACAAGACCTTCCTCTCTCTCTATCTATCTCTTTCTTTCTTTCTTTCTTTCTTTCTTTCTTTTTATCTTTAATTATCCAAGAAATTCTAAGAAAAAAAAAAAAAAATTAAAAAAAAGAAGAATGAAAGATATAAAAGAGGGATGAAGCATGAAAATTTGCTGGTTAACGATTTAAATCAGTGAAGAAGAATTAGAAGAAACCGGTCTGTTGTATATATATATATAAATATACGAAAGTTCCAATGTCAAGGTCCAAGAGTCAAGGTAGACGACTATCATGCCAGGGGGCTTAGAATTAACGAGATAGACAGACTTCTTCATGTTATATGTGAGCTTTACAACAGACATCCTTTATGTTTTTTTTTTTTTGCTTGTTATTTATTCACCTTTTTTTTCTTTTCTTCTTGTTCCTCTTCATAAATAATCAACGACAATGGCAACGAAATGAAATATAAAAAGTTAAACGATTGTATATTCGCAAGGATATCGAGATAGGTTCGTTAATTGGCCATCCGTAATGGCCATTCAACTATATTTTATTATTAAATATATTTTATTATCAAAAATGGCTACAATTTTATTGACTTTACCATGAACATTGACATAAAGAAAAATATCTCTTTTGCTCGGAGTTGATGCTAATGAAGATGGTAAAAGTATAAATGGTAGAACATTTAAAATAATTCATATCTTTTTTGAAATAAAAGAGAAAGGTCACATTATGATATTTTGTAATAATAAAATGTTGAAATGAATGAAGCAACTAATTAGTATAATATCTTATTCGAATGTTAACATTTGTATTTATGTATATATGTATATGACGATACATAAAACAAACTGGTATGAGATCGTCGACACTGATCTATTATGTTTTGATATATTCCATTAGGTCAAGGTTATTTCTTTTTTTTTTTCTTTCTATTTTTTTTTCGGCCTCGTTACGAAACCATCGAATTTTTCCTTTCCGTTTCTTTCCTCTTTTTTTTCTCTCTCTCTCTCTCTCTCTCTCTCTCTCTCTCTCTCTCTATTTCTTTTCCTTCTATAGAAAGAATTATTTCACTTTTATCTTCGCTTACGCGATACGTACGTATATCTCTCGATACGAAACGCTTGAAAATTAATATCGATCATTCTCAAATATTGACGTAAAAATAGCAAATCATTTATCTTTCTTCTTTCCCCTTTTTTTTTCTTTTTTATTATTATTATTATTATTATTATTATTATTATTATTATTATTATTATTATTATTATTCCATTGACGTTGAATGAAACTATTAGAGATAATACATTAGAGATAAATAAAGTGATAAATCATTTGAACAAGTCTGTATGAAGATATTATTAAAAATTTTATGGAAGTTTTCGTTCTCATTCTTTTTTTTTCTATCAAGAAATATAACATCCGATAGGAGATAGAATGCGTCATAACAATCGATATGATAAATAACAATCGTGATTTTACTCAGAAATGACAGTGATAGCGTTCGCTTCCGAGCACCCGTTATACGTGGCATATTAATTTTATAAATTAATTTTATTATTTTATAAGTGGCATATAATTTTTTAAATGGCATATTAATACATATAAATTTATATTATATAATAAATTTAAATTCTATGTAGTAAGCCGACATACGTATGTTAGTAATTTTATTTATTTATTTTATTTACTTTAATTATTAATTATATATTTTATTATATTATTTTTATTTATTTTATTATTTTATTAATTATATATATATAAATATATTACAATAATATTTCACATTCACGTCGAATGTTATCAATATGAAAAGATACACGTTAAATTTCGCGTTAAATTTCGCGTTAATTGATTACATATCTGACGTACGTATCATACGTACGTGCCAATTGAACCTTAAAAATTCTTTCTATCTTTCTTTCTATCTTTCATTCTTTCGATCTTCTCTCAAATTAACGCATAATATTTTCTTACATTTGATATATTCGAATATAAATCACGAAGATAAAGCGAAGAGAAATTTCGTTCGACGTAGGGAAAGAATTAAAAAAAAAAAAAAAAAAACATAAATAAATTCCAATCGAAATTCACATTTACAACTCACACGCGTCATACCGATTAAAAAACCTGTCCTCTGTAAACTTTACTGGGGGGGGGGGGGGGGGGTTAGGGGAAGGGAAAAAGGAAAG
The DNA here is from genome assembly GCF_912470025.1 of Vespa velutina. NCBI lineage: Eukaryota > Metazoa > Arthropoda > Insecta > Hymenoptera > Vespidae > Vespa > Vespa velutina. Next base: position 1,895,023 of record NC_062209.1, read on the forward strand.
AAATGGCGAAAGTTCGTTTAAACGTGATTATTTAATATTTGTAATACGTATGAACACGTTCGGTAACACCATAAATCAAAGCAAACAGGTGGACCAGTTTTCCATCGACATGATTCTTCATAGTTTTATTATCATTAAACTGGATATTAGATTTCTTTACGTTTCGCGTTCGTAATATTTTAAAGCGTCATTTCTAACGCTTGTAAGCGTTATCGTCTAAAGCTCACCGCAAATTTCCTGTGGTGCCTTAAATATGTTAACCTTCTATTTTCATTTTTTTTTTCTTTTTTCTTTTTTTTTTTAACTTATCCACACTTAAACGTCGTCTCACAGTAACGTAACAAGGAGAGAAAGTGATTTTTCTAAGGGAAGGGTAAAGAAAATAAAACAAAAAAAAAAAAGAAAAGAAAAGAAAATAATAATTTCTATAAAAAAAAAAAAAAAAAAAAAAAAACTATATATATAAATGTAATAATCAAATCGATCAGCGTACTCCGCTTCCTCCCTTTTTCTCAACATGAAATTCATAATCTTTTGAACGAAATAAAATCAATTAGAAATGTTAAGCTCGTTTAGAAAGTGTAATACGTTCGAATGTAAAGCGAAAAGTACCGCGTAATTATTATCACTTTGGTGATCATAAATCGTCGGAATAATAAGTGCAATAAATAGCACGAGAAGGGAATTGGATAAAAAGAAAACAAGAACAACAACAAAATAATAGCAAAAAGAAAAAAAAAAAGAAATGAAAATAAATATAAAAACAATTGAAAAATTATTTTAATGTCCTCGCTAATTATCCTACGGACCAACGACGATTGTCCTTTTCGCAAGAATTAATATCCGTGATTTAAACTTTTCCATGTTCCAAAAAAAAAAAAAAAATCTCAAAAGTTGGCCTCTCTACGTCAGAGCAGCATAATATTGTATAATATCCCAAGATAATTATTCGAAGTCGTGGTATGTTAATAAAAAAGAAAGGAAAAAAGAAAAAAAAAGAAAAGAAAAAAAAAATATTGCAAATCTTTTGCGCATTTACGACTTTCCTTATAACACGCTCTAGGATGTATATTTTTTTTTTCTTCTTCTTCTTTTTTTTTTTCTTCTCTTTTTTCGTCCAATCCAAATAAACAATTTTCTTCGATTGTTTCTTATATTCGTACGACTGAGTAACAGACCATTCCAATCTATTTTTTAATAACATTAATATTATTAAATTAATATTATTAATAACGATAATATTAAATAAAATTAAAAATTTATATGAATTTATAGTAATTTTATTGAATTTATAAAAATTAATAAAATACTATATTATATTATATTTATTGAAGTGTTTTATGATTAAAGGGGCAAAAAAAAAAAAAAGAAAGAAAAAAAACAAGAAAAAAAAAAAAAAAGAACTAACCTCGTGTAAAGGACCGATAAAGTAAATATCTTTGAATCGTAGAATTTATTCGACATCAATAAATTTGACCTATTTAACGAACAATTTTTTATCATAAAAAAAAAAAGAAAAAAAAAGAGAGACAGAGAGAGAGAGAGAGAGAGAGAGAGAGAGAGAGAACATTACGATAAGACGTGAGACAAAATAATTCGCGTTTGTCTTCTTGAAGACGAATAGAAAAAGGAAAATGAAGAATAAAGAAAAAAAAAAAAAAAAAAAGAAAAAGAAAAAAAGAAAAAGAAAAATTAAACGACCGACAGCTCTCTTCGATCAACTCGATCAACTCGATCTCTTGATCTCTCGACTTGCCGATATTTTATTTCTCTCTTAGCAAGCAACTACTATTTACTACCTACTAAACGGGGAAATCGTAAAATTTTTTACACAGTAATATCGTGAATGCAATTCGGTATGAAATCGAACTATTCGAAATCTAGATCAAAGTAATACTTAAAAGTATTTACGTTTGATCGTCCGTGCGAGACGGTGTCTTTAATAGCACGCGCGTCAGAAAAGAAAAGGAAAAAAAAAAAAAAAAAAAAAAAAAAAAAAAAAAATAAAAGGAAGAAGGGGGAAAAAGGAAAGAAAGAAAAGAAAAAAAAAGAAAGAAAGAAAGAAAAAAAAAAAAAAAAAAGAAAATGAAAAAGAGGGGAGAAAAAAAGAGAGCGTTAAAAGAGATATGGCGAGCGATTTAATCACTCGTTTCGAAGCCTTTCTAAAAAGTCACTTTGATATGCGCAAGGAAATATGCCTTGGCGGAAGAAAGATCGTATCGTCTTCCGACTTTTATTCTTTTTTTTTTTCCCTCTTGTTTTTCTTTTTTTTTCTTTTTTTTTCTTTTTCTTTTTTCTTTTTTCTTTTTTCTTTTCCTATTATAAACGTCAGCCGTCTTTCCTCAACCATTGCACATTAGTATTTTCATGCTATCGCGAAAAAAAGATTTGCTTCTTTTGATAAAATGTAAAATATAAGAAACGAAGGTAAGCATAAGACGTAATTTTTCCATTTGGCTTGTAAAAATTCTATTTCAATTTTGAATCGTTTGATGAAACTTTTAAACGAATATTGATATTATCCAAGAGTACATTCGATGCTATATATTAAATATCAAATATATATGGTCGATGGAAGATCGACGGAAAAGAGAAAAAAAAAAAAAGAAAGAGAAAAAGAAAAGAGAAGAGAGAGGAAAAAAAAAAGAAAAAAAGGAAAAAAAAAGGGTAAAAAAGAAATCGGAGAAACGCAACGAGCGAAGTAATAAGCAAAGAAACGATATTTCTTTTACGTAACGTCACGATCGCGAAGTCCAAACTCCGACGGGATTCTCTTCGACCATGTAAGTATGTAAGCGTGCATATGTAAGCATGTAATTATTATACTTGAAAGATTACAATGCGATATCCATTAAACTTTAGATGATTAATCTAAATCAACCTGTTTTTCTTTTCCTTTTTTTTTTTTTTTTTTGTTTTTCGTATTACTCGTGTAAATTCAATAAGTGTTCCGTGAAAAGGATAATACAAATTAATATCCAAATATTTTCTTATTATTTTTCTTCCTAATTTGTATAAAATTAATTTTCTTAAATAATATATATATATATATATATATTTATTTATTTATTTGTTTATTGTTAATAAATCGTTTTCTGAAATAATTACTGATCGTTATTATTTTCTTTCTTAAAATCACATATCTATTATATATTTAAATAATTATTACATATTTACTTACGTTCAATTATCTTTATCATTTAATAATTCGTATGTTACGTTCTAATTGAAGAATACGTCGAGTTTTCTCGACGCGTCGAAAGGAAATGAAAAGAAGGAAAAAAAAAAAAAAAAAAAAAAAAAAAAAAAAAAAAAAAAAAAAATAAAAAAAAGAAAAATTGCCTTAAAAAAAATTAAAAAGGATTATTTCGATATACGAAAATTATCTATTTCGTCTATCTAATTTAATTTTTACTCAAATACAAATGAAATATCCTTCATGTATTATTTTTAACGAACAATTGTCCTGCTACGTTTAACGTTTGAAAAAAAAAAAAAATAATTTTTCTTTTCTATCATTTTCTTATACGATCCGACAAAGCAGAGAAAAAAATAGAAAGCAAAAGAGACAGACAGACAGACAGACAAAGAGACTAAAAGAGAGACTGAGAGAGAGATAGAGAGAGAGAGAGAGAGAGATAGAGAGAAAGAGAAAGAGAGAAATAGGAAACGATATCTACGATTGTAGGAGCGATTCACTTATATAATCTCACATTGCGTTGACATCGCCTACGACGTCCAGTGAAATTATTATAGTTCGTTCCTCGTCGTTGATCAAGTGATCGCATGCCTCGACGAATTTCAAACGTCGAATATGTAGCTCTCTTCTGTCTACCTACTTACTCGAAAGGAAGAAGAAACTAGTACTATATTTTATTTATAGATATAAAATCGCAAAAACAATAATAATAATAATAATAATAATAATAATAATAATAATAATAATAATAATAATAATAATAATAATAATACAAATATTATATACGACCTTTAACGTATAACGCTTTAAAAAAATTAGAACGATCAAAACTTATAGATTATTACGTATGATAATATCGAACGTAATTATAAAATATTCCTTATCAAACATCTAAACGTGTATTATTAATTAATTTCGTTCCCTTTTGTTTTCTTTTTTTTTTTTCTTTTCTTTCTTTCTTTCTTTTTTTTTTTCTTTTCTTTCTTTCTTTTTTTTTTTTTTTTTTTTTTTTAATGATGACACGTATAACGATTAATAAGATTATGTTAATTAAAATGAAACACGTATTCGAACGTAATTATGAAATATCCGTATTTTAATCATAATCGGTGGCTTCACGCCGATGAAACAATTAAATACTTTCCGGTCTATCTTTCACAATGTCAGTTAACAATTGAGAGGCCATAACTAATCTAATTTAATTTGTCCAGAGAAAGTCTCGCGACCATTGAGACCTTGTCGTCATTCTCTTCTCTAATTTTTCTTTTCTCTCTCTCTCTCTCTCTCTCTCTCTCTTTCTTTTTTTTTTCATATCGTTAAACCGAAACTCTTCTTTCTTTCTTTCTCTCTTTCTTTCTCTCTTTCTCTCTCTCTTTCTTTCTTATCTCTAACCGACTGACCTACTTACTTACTTACTTATTCACTTCCTTCCTTCGTTATTCCTTCGCATATCCTCGTGAAAATTTGCTCATTGAAAATTCTCAAGAGAATATTCGTGTCTGTCGTGTGTTACTTGTGAAAAAAAAAATACAAAATAACTTTAATATATATCAAACGGGAAAAATAAAGTGAGAGGAAAGAATGGAAAAAAAAAAGAAAGAAAAGAAAAAAAAAAAAAAAGAATTCGATTTTTGAGATTTTCATTAAGGAAAAAAAAAAAAAAAATATATCATCAAAGATTTTCGAAGGATCGCAAATTTTCGTCTATCGTTCACTTTAGAAATTAGAATTTTCTCTCTCTCTCTCTCTCTCTCTTTCTTAAAACGTTACGGACGACTTCGTACGTCCGACCTCCATTTCAAAGTCCCAACTCGACGTGTACTTATTTATTTACGCTCGACATTTTCCACGAGACCGTTAGAAAGAATATAGAGGAAACTTTCCTATCTCGAAATTTCTAATTTAAAATTGAAAAGCGTCGAAGATACGTGTACGACGTACTTACGTCGTACAACCCTCGTGTACATTCACCTTCATACTAATATATAAGAAAATTTTTCTTTTTCCTTTTTTCCTTTTTGTAAAAAAATAACATTATACTAATACTCGCTTTTAGTTTTATTCTATACCATTAGCTCATTAAAATCAATTTAAAATTGATATATATATATATATCAATTTTAAATTGATATTTATGTGATATCATTAATATCATTATAAATGATTATTGTGCTCTTATTTAAACAAAATGAAAGTCACCTTGATATTTTCCAAAAACAGAAAAAAAAAGAAATATATATATATATATATATATATATAATGGTAGAAGTCATTACGTGCGATTCATTTTATAATTATAAATGTATAATTAAAAATTATGAGATCTTTGATTTCCAACAAATTTTTTCTTTTTCTTTCTTTCTTTTTTCTTTTTTCTTTTTTTTTTTTTTTTTTACTTCACTTGAATCCAATAAAGTCGAAGTTAATCAAAGGCTTATGAAAGATTATACTTTTCCTTTGTATCTTGGCTGTCCTTCCATACGATTAATTCTATTTTTAATAAATTATATATTATGTTTATTCGTATATATATATATATATATACATATTTATATATTTACATGTTTATCGTAAATATCGTGTACGATCATTTTAATTCTTTTACGAAGAATATTCATGAAGTTGAATCTTTTAAGAACGGGTTTCTGTTACTCGAACGGAAAGCGGAACAGAAAAGTACACTGACTCGCTTCTTGAAGATGAAAATCAACGAACGAACGAACGAACGAACGAATGATCGATCGAGGTCGTGCTATCATTTCGTGCTATTCGAGTGAAATCATGTAAAACCAATGTAACCAACGTCGGACATTAAATATGGATCATAAAATATCTATCTCTGAATGAATAAAAAAAAACAAAAAATAATAATAATAATAAAAAAAGAAAATACAAAAATTTACATCCTCAACTCCACCCACCCACCCACCCTACCCCCATCACCACCACCCTCTCACTGTCAAACGTAAAAATTATTATTTTCGAATTATTATTATCTAGTAATTATATAAATTTCGATAATAATTTCAATGTACGTAAACGTATTTTTACGATACGTATGATATTGGGATTCATACGTAAAGTTCTTGGCTACTTTCACTCTACGTTCGATAAATCCATTAAAATATATACAATCGTGTATATCGTGATCTGTTAAAAATAAATTAATAAATTTTCTTTTTATTTTTTTTTAAATGCGATTATACAATATCTTGTCGCTGTTTAGAAACTTATTAAATCGTTTATCGCGAATTAAAAATTATTCGAAAGTCTATCGAAAAGAGTTCTGATGATCTTCCGAAAAAAAAGAAAAAAAAAAAAGATATTATTTAATCTTATTATTACTATTAACAATAATATCGTCAATTTTTATGAAATAAAATATACGTCGTGATAATTTCAATTAACGCGAAAGAATGACATGAATTTGAATTTGGCCAAAACGAAGAAGATATTTATGGCATGCTTATTACTCGTCATAGTTTTTCGTTTGTGTTAAATGCATTTGACAAAAAAAAAAAAAAAAAAAAAAAAAAAAAAAAAAAAAAAAAGAAAAAGACGAAAAAAAAAGGGTATAAGATCGAAGGATAAAGGATAGACGACGCGATATGCGGAGCGTTTGTCGGTGAAAAAAAGAAAAAGGAGAGAAAAAGAAAAGAAGGAAAGGAGGAAGAAGAAAAAAAAAAAAGAACAAAAAAAGAAAGAAGCATTAATGTGGGTAAGCAGATAGAAGGTACACCGATCGGTGGTGGCCTCGCCTTCGTGCAATGAGCTTCTTATTCGCAGGCGAAAGGATGCCACCATAGCGAGAGCAATGGTTCTCAACCTGTGCCAATTTTCTAATATCATTAATTGAGAAAATATTCGCAGTTTCTTCGCAGTCACGTTGATAGATACGATATATAATTAAAATGCAACGTGATCACGAAAGAAATCTGTCTAAATATACAATTAAATGTCAAATACAAATTAAAATTGAAATGAGAAAAAGAAAAAGAATTCAAGACGTCAAACATGGAACAATAGGAAATGAATCATTCGTGTTGTACGAGAACGTTCATTGTTAAATTTAAAAATCGATATCGTAAGATTTGTCGCGACGTTTGGAAATGACGAAAAAAAAAAAAAAAGAAAAAGGAAGAAAAATAAAAGAAAAAAGAAAAAAGAAAAAAAAAAAGAAAATAATGAGAACCTTTCCGTACGTCCATGATAATATGCGTCCATAGTAAATGCGAATCCAAAGTGAGATAGCTTTGTGTAATTAATATTTTTTTCTTTCCCCCTTTTTTCCCCTTTTTCTTCTGCCATTTTTTTCATCTCTTCTTTTTCGTTTTATCATTCTTTTCTCTCTCTCTCTCTCTCTCTCTCTCTCTCTCTCTCTCTCTCTCTCTTTCTCTCTATACGTGTTCGAAGTCGTTCGTCTTCCTAACTGGTTCAGAAGAGCTACTTCGTAAGAGCTAACTTTGTTCTTTAGCGGATTACGCATCACTATGATCTCCGGGAAATGCATTTCATATATTTTAAATTAGCTTCTATGGCATTCGATTTATTAATATTGGATACACTTTAGAACTGACGTTTTTTTTTTTTCTTTCTTTTTTTCTTTACGAACGAAAAAAATAAATAAATAAAAAAAGTAAATAATTCAGAAGAACATGTGGATAATCCAACAGAAAAAAAAGAGATGATAGAGACAGAGAGAGAGAGAGAGAGAGAGAGAGAGAGAGAGAGAGAGGGGTGAAATTAATATTTTCTTTCTAGTTTTTTTCCTTTTTTTTTTTTTTTGTAATTTAACCGTTGCCTTAATTGCCTTTCGTCGCTGTCAACAGAAGATAAAAAAAAAAAAAAGAAGAAAAGAAAAAAGCAAAGAAAAGAACAGAAAACGAAAACTATACATCCTTGAAGACTTTATGTATATACGTCGTGATAAAACGAAAAAAAGGACAAAAAAAGAAAAAAAGAAAAAGAAAAAAGAAATAATAAAAAATTAAATTAAATTAAAAGAAGAAGAAATAAAAAATATTACACAACGTGTAAGTATTAATAAAATTAAGAATTCGTAAGAATTTACACGATTCTCTCTTTCTCTCTCTCTCTCTCTCTCTCTCTCTCTCTTTAACTATCTTTATCTTGAAGAGAAAAAGAAAGAAGGAAAGAAAGAAAAAAATAAATAAAAAAGACCGAGGGAACGTGTCGACGTATTCCTTCGATGAAAAAAAAATAAAAATAAAAATCTTCCGATATGACAGCAATTTAAAAATTTTTATATATACATATTGTGACGAAAGAACGAATCGATTATGGCGAAGTCGTTGATCGGCTAAAAAAAAATTAATAAATTCTATTGTTAAATTGTACGACCTCAAAACGCAAGCGCGAATTTCGAAGGACGAAGAAGTCGTCATCTACGAGACTTTGAGAACTGTGTGCTTAATAATTAACGACTGCTATAAAATCGTCCTTAAATAGATAACATTTTCTAAACGTCTCAAAATAATTAATCGAAATAGAATACCTTTTTTGACTTGCGTTGACTTACGTGTTACGTGACGTCCGTTCGTTTCGTTCGTTCCGATCATTCATAAATATTTTACGTGCTAATAATTCGTGATTCATACTTCGAAATGAAAAAAGAAATAAAAAAAATTAAAAATAAAAAATAAAAACAAAAAAATACCTGTATGATAATGATGACCGATAAATAATAATACAAACAAGGAGGAAGAATGTGGCTTTGAACGTTGACTCTTTTCAGATAATTAATTTAATATATATATAAATATATATATTAAAAAATATTTATTTTATATATTATAATATTAGTTAATTAGGTTAATTAGGTTAAAATAAATAATCTATTTAAAATATTTTATATATCATATATATATATATATAATTTATTTTTTAGATTATTTTATTAATACAATATATATTTGCATATAATAATATTAAATTGCAATATTTTTTGTTATAAAATAAAAATACGGCGTATTTTTTATGTTCTAATCATTCGACATAAGTAATAGAAAGAAAAAAAAAAAATATATATATATATATATATATATATATATATATACATGTATGTGATTTGTTGATAACGATTGTCACATAACTCATCTTATTCATTGGTATAAAATGTTTTATTAAAATAAATAAACAAAAACATTCATGATTGACCTGAAAAACGAAAAAAAAAAAAAAATATATACATGTTTGTGTTGTGTGTGTAATTTGAGATTTATCGATAACGATTGTCACATAACTCATCTTACTCATTGATATAGAATGCTTCATTAAAATAAATAAACAAAAACATTCATGGATGATCTGAA
>NC_062209.1:1907053-2027053 GCF_912470025.1 Vespa velutina
AACATATATCATTATGAGTTGTAAGGTCAAAGGAGAATAAATTGATTAAAAAAAAAAAAAAAAAAAAAAAAACAAAAAAAAAAACAAAAAAAAAATTATTGTTCTCGTATCATCCATGATATAATATTCCCGATGATGATAACTGTGATTTAAACTGACTTGTAAAATATAAATGTGGAAGTTGTAGATTGCAGAAAAAGAACTAAGAAAAGGAGAATAAACAATGACATTTAATTAATGAATATTTAATTCGTTAATAATGATATTTAAGCAGAACTAATATATCGATCAATAATTCGACGAAATAATAATATCATTGCCATTAATATTATTCGTTAGTAAAACTTTTCTTTTTTCATTCTCGATTATATTAAATTAAATTGATGTTCATCGTTAAACAGTTGTCTTAACGAATTCTCATAGAATCTTTTTCATTTCGTTCGGAAGTAAAAAAAAAAAAAAAAAAAGAAAAAATAAATATATAAATAAATAAATAAAAATTAATAAAAAAGAAAAGAATTCTCACGCCAATTTAATATTTATATCTATTGGATATAACTATCGATAATCTTACGACTAACCGCACAACACGTGTCATGTTTAACGGTAAAGAAACAGAAAAAATCGAATCCAACTAACGTTTTCGTAATATAACCACGTCACTCTTGTTTAACTTGTTCGTATACCTATGACCTAAACTCAAGACCACATCGAGGTTAAAGAATCGTTCTTCTCGCATGTACGACAACATCTGGATCGTATATTTCTAATGTCAATACATCTAAATGTCTACCCAATTCATCTCGCTTAAAATGCACAAGTTAAACTCGGATCTTACATAATATTATTCGATCGTGAGTTCGAAGAGAACGAAATCTCCAAACGATTTTGTCATTGCCTCATCATCCTCCTCCTCCTCCTCCTCCTCCTCCTCCTCCTCCACCTTTTCCTTTTCCTTCTTCTCCTCCTCGTCCTTCTCATCCACTTCTTCTTCTTCTTCTTCTTCTTCTTCTTTTTCTTCGTCGTTATTGCAACAGCAATCACAATGAGACAAAAGCACTTTGAAGTAATAGATATCGCAATCATTCTAATGAAGAAACAACAAAATTTCTTCAACGATCACGCGAAAATTTTTCCACGTTATCCTCGTTATCTTCGAAATTGTATTTTTGATTTTAAAAATAGAGAAAAAAAAAAAAAGAAAAAAAAAAGGAGAAAAAAAAAAAGAACCACGTAAATACGACGACGACGACGAGAGGAAACAAATTATCGAATATCGTATAAAATGTCGCGTAGAAAAATTATATATGAAAATATTTCTCAATTATATATGAATACGTAAATTCATATAAATTATTTTATTTGTTTATACATTATTATATTGAAATTAAAATATATAGAATTAAATTATTCATATGTAATTAAATGTTATGTTTGATATGTAAGCTTTATTAATCTTTCAATTATGCGACTTATTTAATTAATATTAATGTATCGGCATAAGTGTTGAATATTTTTTACTTTTTTTATTTGTTGTTGTTGTTGTTGTTTCTTAGAAAATATATTGTCGTTATTTAATTCAATCGAGAATATCTTTCTATATTTTTTTTTTTTTTTTTTTTTTTTTTTTTTCTTTAATCTTACTTCGTATTATTTCAATTCGCAAATTTATTCGCGATATCTTTAAAGAATCTGATAATCTCGAGTATGCGAATACGATTTAGAGGATTATTTATAAAAAAAAAAAAAAAAAAAAATTACAACGTCATTGAGAAAAAAAAAAAGTAGAAAAAGAAGAAGAAGTAGTAATCTAAAATATTTTTCACAAGATGTATTGCAAAACATTCGTTAAAACCTGACGAAGTTGTTTACAAATTATTATACAATAAATTTCATTCATCCAATATGCCATATAGTATAATTGAAATAAATTTTTATTTACGATACATCCAGTATTTCCTAAGCTAGGCATTAATGTTCGTCAATTTTTGTTCCTTTCACTATCTTTCTTTTCTTTTTTTTTTCTTTTTTCCTTTTCTTTTTTTTCTTTTTTTTTTTTTTCCTTCAAAAACCTCTTCTGCAATCAAGAAATAAACTAACGTAGTATTCCTGCGTTTAATTCGTTAGATACGTTCATCCATAAATAATTGCATAGATAAATATACACATAATGAGGATTAGTTCGACTTCTTTTTTTCTCTCTTCCATAAAAATGTCAGGTAGTTTCGGTGTTCCCATTCCCAGAACCCAGGTAATCCGTTCTCACGCGTCTACGATATTATCGTTGCATTTTGACTATGCGAAAAAATCTCTCCCGTGGGACCATAGTCTTTTCTATTCTCCATAGAACCATAGAAATGTACGCGCGCGCGTGCGCGTTCTTTTGAAAGACATTTTAACTTTCTAAAAAGTTAAAAAAAAAAAGAACCATTTTTTATTTCGATCAAATTCCCCTTCCCACTTTTTAACGATCTAATTCTCGCTCTTTTCTTTTTTCCTTTAAGATAACTTATTCATTTTGTTTTTTTCATATAATAATAATAATAACAATAATAATAATAATAATGAAAATAATAATAATAATAATAATAATAATAATAATAATACAAATGTAAACTTTTTATGCTATAACTTATAATAATACAATTAATACTTTAACAATAGTTGATTATAAAATACATTGAAAATAATAAACAGATTTAATCGAATCTTTGATTAAAGATAATCAAGAATTTATGCGTTTAATGAAATGCTATGTTTAAATTGATAATAGATTGTATTCTCAGTTAAGGATTAAAAATATTCCCATAGCGTTCATACCTAAATATTTCCATTTAATGTCGGCAAATTCTTTAAAAGAAACAATTAATATGCGCAACCTCTGTAGATCGCGTCACTAGTTTCTTTTCACTCGTATTCTTTTCGTTTCTCGTGCATATATATATATATATATATATATATATATATATATATATATGCTTTCGTAATTGAAAGAGAATGCACGATCGTTATGGATAATCTTTTTAAACGTACCTTTTTGTATAAACGATACTGATAAAGATCTAGTGTAAATTTTATTTATTAACATATTTATTTATTTATTCGAGAAAAGATCAAGGAACTATATAGTTGGAGAAAGTATATAAGATAACGATGAGACTTATAGGTAAGATTTTTATGTTTTCATAGTGATGTTTTTAAAACGTTCTGATTCTTACCATAAGTAGTTTGCGAAGATAATTAAATTGAAATGTGTAATTAGAGAAATCGAGCAAATTTCTGTTATACATATATACATATTTATATACGTATTTATCTATGTATATATATATATATATATATATACAACACAAGCGAAATGTTTCAGATTATTTCTGAAACATTCTGTATATGCTCATTTAGACATTTATATATTCATCTATGCATATATTTATTTATACATATATTTATTTATGCATATATTTATTTATGCAGACACGTATGCATTTATGTATTTATTGACTTGGCCAATAAGCAATGTTGGAATTTTTAATACCGGATGGATCGAAAATTTTCAATGGCTTCTTTTTTTTTTTCTTTTTTTTTTTTTTTTTTTTTACGTACAAGATGACTTTTCTTTCGATACTTTTCAAGCCAATTTCTTTTCTTTTTTTTTTCTTTCTCTCTCTTTCTCTCTCTCTCTCACTCTCTCTCTCTTTTTTGTAGAACGTAAAAAAAAATTACTACCAATTTGTAGGAACTTTTCTTACAATTTCAGGAGAAATAAAAAAAAAAAAGAAAATGAAAAGGTGAAAGGAGAGACAAAAGGAAAAAAATAAGTTTACAAAATTTCGAGAAAGACTTATTGATTTGATATCATTTAAAATGTTTCTTAATTCAGACTCTAATTAAAATTCCGATGTTGTTCCTCAATCGATCAATCGATTATAAAATTTATATATATATATATATATGTATGTAAGTACGTATATGTATGCGTAATGTAAAACGATAATAAAAGAAGTAACCTAATGTAACAATCGTTTACCTTGACACGATTGACTTAATATCGCGAATCGATATAAAAAGTCTCGTTGCATCTTTTTCATTGTCAGTGAAGTTCTCCATTTGCTCCATTGCGTTCTAACATTGCAACATTAAATGAGGGGTATATAAAATTAGTTCTTACGACATGTCACTTTACACGAAGTGTCTAAACTTTTGTAATCTTTTTATTTTTTTTGAAAAATATTACGATATAAATAACTTATATTATGTTATATATATATATGTGTGTATATATATGTGCATGTGTGTGTGTGTGTGTGTGTGTATCTAATGTTAATTACTACAAGAATGTTCATCATTGTTACGAGATATATATATATATATATAGTCACTTAACTTTTACATTTTAGTCGCGTTAAAATATAAAACACATGATCGTCGTAAAGAAAAATATAATTGATAATTTAAAAAACAAAAATAAAAAAAAAATTAAAAAGAAATTAAAAAAAAGACAAAAAAAAATAAATAAATAAAGCACAGATATCGATTTATATAAAAATGAATTAAAGAAAAAAAAAAAAGAAAAAAAAAAAGAAAGATCCTCAAAAGACAAATAAATATTAAATTTAAGAAATCGACGAAACATACTATACTACAATAGATTGTATTGTCTATTTTATTGTCTGATTTCATGTTAATTTTATTGAATCAAAACTAATCATATAATTCTTTATAAATCGATTTTATCACGATCATGTGAAATTTAAAAAGGGAACTCTAATCAATTAATTTGTAAAAACTTTTCGTTACGTTTTAAATAACAACGAAGAATTTGTAAAGAAATTATATGATTTATTAGAACGATACGATAAAATTCTAATATAATAAATGATAAATTTATAATTAAAAATATAATTTAACGATATAGAAATATGATAAAAATATATTATTAATTAATTTTTATTAATCAATTTATAACCAACGTAGATTAATCTAACTAATGTGCGAGCGTAATGATCATTTTTTTACCTCGATCAATGGCAAGATGACATTCTCACGAAAAAAAAAAAAAAAAAAAAGAAAAAAAAAACAAAGAGAAAAAGAAAAAAGAGAAAAAAGAAAAACGACGACATTTCACATTTAACTCTATTAAATAACTATCGAAAGCAACGAATTCATTTCCATCGAACCCAATTTCTTGTTAGTTACGATCAAAACCGGAAATTACGTTCTCCTTTAAACTCGTCAGGAGACGAGTCGCGATCGTCGTTTAAAAATGTACACGGCCTCTCACAGAACTGTTTTCTCGTGTACGTGACGAACAAAATCTCATCTACCTGTCGAAATCTTATTCGACATGAAAACGTTATAAACGAAAAGTTTATCCAACGTTGATCGAGCCTATTTTTTTTTTTTTTTTTTTTTCATTTTTTTAATTATAAAATTTCATAAAATTCTATCGAACACGTTAAGTACCGTAGTCCTTCTGATTTCGTTCTCGTATTGGAAAAAAAAAAGAAAAAAAAAAGAAAAATCAGATCAAACGAAAATTCACGAAGAAGTGAAAGTTAATATAAAATAAATGATTTTACCTTACCTCCTATAAAAATACTACTTACATTATATTATACTCTTTTTCATTCAGTAAATTCGATGTTATCGATTGGTTAACGACGTATCTTTCTTTATATATATATATATATATTATTTTCCTTTGAACGGCACAAATCACTTTTCTAACATATACAATTCAATTCTAAGCATTTCTAATATACTCTAATATTACGTTCGAAATGTACAAATGAGAATCAAACACTTCTCTTCTATGATGTTTTCACTTGAGTATCCTTATCGTTAATGACCGATTAGAAGAAAAGAGAACACGAACAGGATCGATATTTTCATAGGTTACATTTATTTACATTCAGCTCTCTTTCCTTTAATCCCGATGTATATCACGTGTTAACAAATAAAAGGGAGGAGTGGGGGGAAAAAAAAAGAGGAAGAAGAAGAAGAAGAGAAAAGGAAAACAATCAAATATAGTAAACAAAGCGATCGTACGTATTGATAAAAATAAAAACAACGAGAAGGACGAATGGAAAATCTTATTATTATCCTATAGGCCTACACATACATACATATATATATATATATATATATATATATATATATATACGTATGTATAATATATGATTCGAAAGGAACGCGTACGACGTACAAGCATTTGCTCTTTCAATCTGAAACGTGAATTAAAAGCAAATAAATAAATAACCAATATTTTCTATATCAAACGTAAGAACAGACACGATGAACGAGATTATTTAATTGTCAACGCCGTTTTATATAATCTATGTAATAACATTAATAAAAATTTGATTTATTTTCATTTAATTCCATTGCGTATATTTAATCTTTTTTATTTTCTTTTTCTTTTTTTTTATTTTTTTTTTTTTTTTTTTTTTCTTTCTTTTTTGCCTTTTCCTCTATCTTTTAATAACATCTCTTTGTTTCAAATCTATTCGATATCACTCGTGAATCTATCGTAAATTTATAATTTCAATTTTTATATACATATATGAATAAAATAAATATAATATTACATATAAAATAATCTATGTATTACATATAAAATTTCAATTCGATCATTTCGTACTTTTAATAAACGATAGGAAAAGGATAGAAATAATGAAAGGAAAAGAAAAAAAAAAAAAAAAAGAAATAAATCAATTTAATTAACATGAATTAATTTAATTCCATTGAATCCAATCGAACGATTTAAACAAAACGAAAAAAAATCCCTATATACTGTATTCTAATCTCTAATGCATATCTAAAAATAATAAATAAGACGGTATAAAAAGATAAAATTTGAGAGAAATCCTTTCGTTTCTTTCGTCATGTATTTTTATCGATTCGCGTTCGAAGTTGTTCGATTTTCTCCTTTTCGGTCGATAAAATTGTTCTCTTCCGAGATCGTTACGATCGTGTGAAAAGATTTAACAAAAAAAAAAAAGAAAAAAAAGATAAAAAAGAAAAGAAAAACGGAATAGGCGGAAAGAAATTTGGATTTTCTATGGTTTATGATCATCTTTAAGCGGTTTCGTCGGTCGTTCGCTGCTATTGGAATAATAAAAAAAATATGGAAAAGAAAGAATAAACAAACCACAACCAAATGCATATATATATATATATATATATATATATATATATATATATATCCCTAAGACGCTTTCCTTATTACCAGTAAATGTTTCTCGTAAACTTCGAGAACCAGCATTCCCTCAAGAACGTGGGCTGGTGAACGGTGAACTCCGTTCTTTACGTACGATACGCAATATTCTACAAGTAGAGGTATATGTTAGTATATATAGAAAGAAAGAGAGAGAGGGAGAGAGAGAGAACTACGGTACATATACTACAGTATCAGTTAGTTCATTTCATGGAAACCTGGCCAAGTCGATTAGCCACAATTAACTCCAATGCAATTTTAAAATTTACATCGACCTCGAATTATCTTTCGCATTACGGAAGAAAAATTATTTCTATAAACGTGAAAATAAACGCAAATTGTTCTACATTCGAGTGTTAATAATATTTCATATTTTCATAAATTTCATAAAAATATCAAATATATACGATATGTGAATGTGCTCGTACATAAGAGAAAAATAAAATAAAAAAAAATAAATATATATATATATATATATATATATATATATATATATATCGTTGTCACGTAACATCCTCCTTTTTGTTTTCCTTTTTCATTGTTTTTCCTTTTTCTCTTTTTCTCCTGTCTTTTATCTTTTTATCAGTTCTTTTTTTTTTTCTTTTTTTTTTTTTTCCATTATTTTTTTTTCTTTTTCTTTTTCATTTTTTCATTCGCCGAAGAAGGAATAAACAACGAAAAGTTCGTATCGAATTTTTGTTTTAACGATTAAAAGCAGTCACCACTCGGCTAACCATTTACAACTTACGGTAATTACTTGTTATTATGTAAGTGTACTTCCTGCTCTTGGTACTACTCGTTCTAGCCTATGTTGGGATGCCTTTTAAAAGTCTCTCCCCTTCGAATATTCAATATGTGAAATCTGACGTAAGAAAGTTATATCAATTTTTATTGGATTAAGTTTATTTATCTTAAAGTAACTAATTAATCATTTCAAAATGAAATAAATCTTATCGCTCGTTTCTATCATTATCATTATCATTATTATTATTATTATTATTATTATTATTATTATTATTATTATTATTATTATTATTTTATTAATTAGAATCGATAAAATGATTATCATTGTTTCTAATGAATTTTAATGAGATTCATTAGAAGGATCAAATTTTAATTGATAAAAAATATTTTAAAGTATAAACGAAAGCGTTTGAATGAAATTGGAAAAAATTCCAAGTTGGATTTGTACGTTAATGAAACATATAGAATAAAGAAAGAAGAATTATCAGGAAATTAATCGAGGGATTTGTAAATCCTTACTAGGTATACTTGAAGTCGTTCGACGACCTACGCTTTACAGTTAGAGACTACACACACACACACACACACACACACACACATATATACACATACACATCATCTTTCTCTCTCTCTCTCTCTCTCTCTCTCTCTCTCTCTCGTACAGCGAACAAACTTATGGAGTTAGCTGTTAAAACGCTTTCCCGCGAGAAATAAGAAACTCGAAACATTAAAAGTGTTTAGATTCGACGGAGCTCTCTCGTGGCAAACCACGTGCTCTTTAACTTTGCGAGAAGGAATGCGATGCCGCGAAACAATGGCGAAAGGCATCGATCACGTTTCTTGAATTTAAAAATATTCCGTTGAAACTTGCGTACCGAGCTAAGTTATTTATTTGAGAATAAAAATACATGGACATTTAAAATCTAAATAATTAATTAATCAAATGTTCATCAAATCAATGTGCAAAAAAAAAAATTCATTTCGTTCGTTAAGAAAAGGATTCAAACGAACAAAAATTAAATATATTATCGATATATATATATATATATATATCTTTCCTCATTTATATTCTATGCGAGTAAAGGTGTGTATATATATATATATATAAAGGACTCTTACAAAACGTAACGACGATGATTCAGAATGCACGATTACTCGGAGCATGACACGTCCATTGAATCGAATTGACCTTATAACGATGGCTACGTTGCTTTTCGACGGCTTTATTCGTTTCGAGAGCGACGACCGTTGCTCCTCAAAAGAAAGAAAGAAAGAAAGAAAGAAAGAAAGAGAGTTACGACTCGTCCGATCTATCGAGAAAAAGGAGTCAAGTAAACACGAACTTGCTTTTTCTTCATCGTCGGAAAGGTTCACCTGTTGCACCGGTATTTCAACCTATCTAATTAAAAAAAAAAAGATCGATTGGATCGCGTGAATGGTGGACGGGAATTATTTGTCTTCCAACTAAAGTCGAATAGAAAATTTTTTATAAAACATACATCGTGTATATAATTAATCGTTAAAAATTCGTGCCACTTTGATTCAAATAATCTTCTTAAAGGAATTTAATTACGAGAAAAAAAAAAAAAAAAAAAAAAAAAAAAAAAAAAAAAAAAAAAAAAACAGGGAAAAATGAAAAAAGGATATGTTCGTAATCTTAATCGAATGATAATAATTAGATCACTATTAAATCAATGACAGTGATAATTAAAAAATATATACGTACACCATCGTCTGAGGAATCCTCCCTGCAGCTTAGCGCAAATTCCACGATTTACTCTCATGATCTCTCTTCTATCGATCTCTTCTTATGTCACGTGCACTTAATAAAATCACCACACGGTCGTCGCACTTTCCTCACGAAAAAGAATAAGTAGAAGAAGAAGAAGAAGAAGAAGAAGAAGAAGAAGAGGAAGAAGAAGAAGAAGAAGAAAAATAGAAGAAAAATAAGAAAAAGAAGTATGTAAAAAAAGGAGACTATATAACGCGTATACTTTTATTATCGCATCATCATCATCATCGTCGTTATCATCGTCATCATCGTCATCATCATCATTATCGTCGATTGATGAGAAATAACGAGACGAAAATTTGTCCTTACTTTTTTTTCTTCGTTGTTCTTCTGTTCTCTTTTTCTTTTTTTCTTTAGTTTTTCGAATAAGAACAAATATCTTCGATAATTAATTACCATGTATCAAACATAAAAATATTCTCAATCTCGTCTAATACTTTTCTCTTCCCTTTCTTCTCAATTTGTAGTTTTCCTCCTAATTCTTTTTTTTTTTTCCACCGTCGTCGTCCTCGTCGTCGTCGTTGTCGTCGTCGTCGTAGTCGTCGTCGTGGTGACTCGTTGCGTTCACCGCAACAAAGATAGAAGGAGAAAGTTCAATTCCCTTTTGCCTGAATAACACAGCAACAGCAGCAGGAGCAGCAACAGCAGCAGCAGCAGCAACACCACCACCACGACTACCACCAATAACACCACTACTACTACTACTACTACTACTACTACTACTACTACTACTACTACTACTATTAACAGCAGTAACCTGTCGTTCTCGAAATCCCGTTAAATATTCTTCAACTTTAAAATATCTGTTCTCTCATATAACTTGCGGATTTAGATTTCTCCAAAATTTACGATCAGTAATTATGACTTTCGATGTTAATCGAAAAGAAAGGTAAAGAAACGGACTGAGATAAAAATAAATAGAAAAAAAATATATATATATATATGCGTATGTGTGTATGAGTACGTGTATGTATACAGTTATAAAGAGAGATAGAGAGAATGCGTAAGAAAAGGACGACGAGTTTCTCTTTTCTTTCTTGATCTCGCTCGACTGGTCACAACGCACGCGCGTACCTTATCGACGCGAACGATCGTCGCGAACAAACGTATTCGATCGTACTTGTAAAGTGTTTTACTCGATCAAAGAAACAGGTGGAGGTGGAATGAAGAGGAGGAAGGAAAAGCAGGAGTAGAAGAAGAAGTAGAAGAAGAAGAAGAAGAAGAAGAAGAAGAAGAAGAAGTAGAAAAGGAAGAAGAAGAAGAAGAAGAAATCACGAATCACGGAGAGGGAAAGAACGTATGGGAAAGGAATAGATATAGTTCTATAGTAAAGTGGGAGAAAGGAAGGGAGAGGGAAAAGAGAAGGATGAAAATAAAGAGAGGAGGGATGAGGTGGAAGAGTAAAGTATAACAATAAGAAAAAAAAAAAAAAAAAAAAGATATAGATAATGAAAAAGAAACTGAAGGATCAAAATGGAAAAGAGAATCGATGATATAGTTTCGTTCGGTAACGAGTCAAACGTAACACTAAATGCGCGTACTGTGCGACATTACACTGCCTGTGTTGACTGACTGTGCCTGGTTTTATTCTTGCCGTCGTTGTCGTCGCTGCTGCTGCTGCTGCTGTTGCTGGTTGCTCACGATCATACTCCCCAGAGCCCCAGAGTAGGCTCAGGTGAACGATTTATTATTACTCCCACCTTACCATACCGACACTCCAACTCTTTTATCCCCACTATACATATATATATATATATCTTTCTCTCTAAAGAAACTTTTTATTACTCCACATGTATGGAAAATTTCTTCTTCTTCTTCTTCTTCCTCTTCTTCTTCTTCTTCTTCTTCTTCTTTTTCTTTTTATTTTGCCAATGTACCTTGCTACCTGGATTTTCAAGTTCTTTTCCTATTTTTCTATTTCTCTCTCTCTCTCTCTCTCTTTTCCTTTAATGCATCCATCTGTCCATGACAAAATATTTTTCTTCATTCTATAATAACATCTTGTTTTTTCTTTTTTTTTTCTTTATCATTTTCTTTCGACTTAAAAATAATATGTGTTACTGATTTTATCCTGTTTACATTGTACAAATCGTTCACGTGCCAAAACGATTAATTTTTTTGTTCCTTTTTTTTTTTTTTTTGTCTTTTTTTTCATTTTTCTAATCTCCATACCAAATGTCAATGTTAAATTGTATTATATTACATATAAATTTTATTTAATAATTGAAATTATGAAAATCGTCGAATGAACGAAACAAATTTTGGACGATCGTTTATTAAATGAAGAATAATTTACGATATAGAAATAATGTAACTTTATATGATTTTATGTCAATTGATTTGACAAATGAATGATTCATTATCTCATATAAAATATACATATATATATATATATATAGTTCTGCGATTTTATCAGATATGAGAACGTTCAGAGTATACGGCACTTTTGGATCTTCATCGAAAGAAATCATTATATATATATATATATCAAGGATGTATATATAATAACATTTATCGTTTCCTTAATCGTCATATTTTTCTTTAATAATTCTCATTCGACAGACATTTTCGTTACGAGAAATCGACTGTTAAGAAATAAAAAAAAAAAATTCAAACAAGTTATGTTATATCAAAAGAGAAACAAAATTATGAATTATCGGTGTCAAATATTTCGTTTAGTTATCAGCTTATATACATACATATATATATACATACATATATATATATATATATATATATAAATGTTGCTTATGTCATAATACGATCGATTAATCGACCTTTCATGTGACACTAAGATCGCAAAAAAAAAAAATAAATAAGAAATGAATATTTCTCCTTTTTCTTTTCTTTTTCCTCTCGCAATTAAATAAATCTCCTTCGATCCATTTTCTTTTTTCCTTCTCGATACTCAATCATTTC
The DNA here is from genome assembly GCF_912470025.1 of Vespa velutina. Classification (NCBI taxonomy): domain Eukaryota; kingdom Metazoa; phylum Arthropoda; class Insecta; order Hymenoptera; family Vespidae; genus Vespa; species Vespa velutina. The sequence goes on from NC_062209.1 coordinate 1,919,725, forward strand.
TTTTCTTCTTTTGGTTTTTTTTTCTTCCCCTAAAGAACGATAGAAACAACAAGGATGAAAAGTTAATATCATTTATATGCAATTGAAGAAAATTTTTATGATTTATCAAGAATAATAAAATATAATAAGAATATTATACAGTCAGCATAATTTTAATGCTATCTTTGTATCCTGTGATAATTGGATATCTCGTACAAATTCTCAATTTGGCATGGAATGCCAATCACACATGAAAACGTGCTATTATTTTTTCTTCTCTCTCTCTCTCTCTCTCTCTCTCTCTCTCTCTCTCTCTCTCTCTCTCTTTCTCTTTTTCTCGTCTCATAACAAACAATTTAATGAAAATGACACTTCTGGAAAAGACAAAGTTACATGAAAAAACGACTGAGATAATGAGATGCGAAAAACATAACATAATATTAAATTTATTATATATATATATATATATACATAAACAACAAATAAATATGATTGACGCATATATATGCAAATACATAAGGTAATATATCTCTTTATAAAAAAAAAAAAAAAAAAAAGATTTTCCATCGCGTGACCTTTAAATAATAATAAATTACATAGATTTTTGTGATTACACGAGGCATTATTTGAACTGTGCGAAAAAAATAGACGCGGAAAGAAAGAGAACAAAAAATCAGATGCTAGTTCTTTATCGTAGAATATTATAATCTTTTTCTTATCTATCTTCTCTCCAATTTTGCTCCATGGTCATTAAAATTATACGAACGATCGTCATCTAATACTTTGCTCTTACCCACGCCATGACATTTCAGATATTATAACCTTGATCTTTTAATTATTCACTAATCACTGTAATTTTTGCAAACCCGTCGCCTTCGTAAATGACTTTTACAATCGAGACGTTACAAGAAACAAAAAAGAAAAAAAGAACAAACAAAAAATAAACAAAAAAAAAGACACACACACACAAGAAAAATTTAATATTCATCGTCATCGTCGTCATACGCAAAATTGCAATAAAATCTTAATATTTCATATTTCGAATTATTCCTTTATTTTTTTCTTTTTTCTCGTCGTAATCGTCAAATTTTCGAATGATCGATTCGAGGAATAAATAAAGAAAAGAAAAGAAAAAGAAAAAAAATAAAATAAAAGAAAAAAGAAAGAAAGAAAGAAAAAAGAGAATTCAATGAGAATAATACTTTACGTAGAATCGTGTAAATTTTAATATTGAATATATCTCAGTTTCAAAAATATCAAAGTATTGTTTGATTGTTTCAATTTGACACGTTCTAAGAAAATCCACGATATCCGTCAACTTGGAACGAGCATTATTTAATCTAACCAAGATTATTTCCCTCGATTATTCATACGATTCTCATAGTATAAATATATGAATGATATAAATGTATTTGTATATGTCATACTAATCAATTTATTAATTCTCTTAAATAAAGAAATCATTCGATATATCCTACCTATTACGTTGATAATAAAAATTACGTTATTTCAAAAATTTCTCTATTGGGTCCAAAGTTCATTACATTTTTTTTTTTTTTTTTTTTTTACGACATCATAATTTCTAAACGTACTCTACTATATACTTATCGAACATTCGAGTATTATACAAGAACGGATGAAACTTCCTATTCATGGCAAGAAATCGATAACGTATAAAATGTCCTCTTGGAAAGAGTATATAATTTTATGACAAAAACGATCGTTTATCATAGATCATGAAATTATTATGTATATCATGGAAAAAAGAAGAAAAAAAAAAAGAAAAAAAAATAATAATATCCTTTAATTTGTACTGATTGATACGCCATGTTTATTAAATAGACGTAATCTAAGCGAGCATCATTCGATCAATGCAAATCATTTATAAAGGTAACTGATAGACGATATAATATTTTCTACGTAAACATCTCAATCACTATAATATAATCTGAAAACTAATAAATATGCATTATCGTCTACTATACTGATCAAGTATATATTTATATTTACATTTATATATATTATTTATTTATTTAATATTTCGATATATATATATATATATAATTCAATTTTATATAAATATATAAAATATTTAATTGAACTTATAAAATATTTAATTTAATTTAATTTAATTTAATTTAATTTCAAATGAATTAATTTTAAAAGGATAAGATTTAAAAAAAACAAAAAAAACAAAAAAACAAAAAAAAGAAAAAGAAACAATTTCATTAGTAGTATAATAGATAAGCTTTTAAAAATAATTAATATGAATTTTATATTATTGTACGTGGATATACGTATCTGCCAATCTATATTGTTTTACGCAGCTTTCGTAACTTCCTTCCTTTTCTTCTTCGCTTTTGTTTCGTCAAACTTCATCTGGTTCACGAACATCGGACAGACGACATATATATATATATATATATATGTGTGTATGTGTGTGTGTGTGTGTGTGTGTATGTAAATATGTAACATGGACATATATTCATGGAACTTATGTGATTCACGATCCGATTTGAACCGACAGTTTCCGTCGTGCATACATATTTCAATTCCTATTTCTTGTTTAATCGTTTGACGGCTTGAATGAATCATTTTGATTAGAATCCTTCGTGGTTGCATTTCGACGAATACACGAGTATAGTATTTTAATTTCCGCATAATCTGCGATAAATATTCGATAAAAATTATCGTTAGTGGAGTTTTCCCTTCTACCTTTCAAAATTCTCGTGTAAATTCGTGAAAAATCGAATTATTTTTTTTTTCTTTTTTATTTTTTCTTATTATTTAAATCTTGATGCCTTTAGAGTCAATAATGGAGCCATCATCAAAAGAGCCATGTCGTCGAGAGTGATCACGTAACTTGAAGCTTATATTAATCCCAGACTTACCTCGACCCTTCATTAGTCATTCTATATAATGAAATCACGTATGTAGGCGTGAGAGATCTACTTATATCAGTTAAAATGATCTATATATAGATATACGTATATTACAATACGTATATCATAGATTTTCAAAATATTCAATCGATCAATAAATAGTGTGTCAATAGTTCTCTCTTTCTTTCGTTTTTTTTTCTTTTTTTTTTTTTTCATGTATCGTTTATTCGATTATAAAATATTAAAAATTTTCCATCGATATACGTGATAACATAGAATTATTTATTTATTTATTTTGATATAAAATGTTACGTCTTTCCTTTCTTTCTTTTTTTTTTTTTTTGTTTTTCCCTTTTCTTTAAATAAAAGAAATACTGCTAGAGTATATTTGTTCGAGTATAAAAGAAAAAAATAAAAAATGAAAAAACAGGGGGAAAAAAACGATACAAAAAGAAAAAAAAAAATATTTATCATTTATTCAAATATAAACTGCTAAAAACGTCGACATTAATCATTAACCTTGTCTTTTCATTCATATTATAAAACTAAATTTATTGCAAGAATAATTATATCATTCACGGTAATCATTATATGATATTGAACATATGAACGTCTACGATACTAAAGTAATAAACGGTATAATTATTAACCATTGTATATAATTGAAGATCCAGTAGATATAATAAGCTTACAATTACATTAAGTATAACGTCGAAGTTTCATCCGATTTTTAAGCCAAATCTAATGTATCATTTTCTTTCATACAACAAATAACAGTGATTCGAAATTAAAAGGAAAAAAAAAAAAAAAAACAAAGAAAGAAAAAAGGAATAAAAAAGCAAAAAACCCGCCTTAGTTATAGAAACTAATCGATTCTTTATAGTTCGCCATAAAGAATTGAAAATTTGATTGACGATGATGAAGAAGAAAAAGAAAAAAAAAAAAATAGAAAAAAGGAGCGAACGTTAATATCGAAGAGCCAAAGAAGATGATGGAAGGGTGGATGGGGAGGGGGTGGATGGGGAGGGGGCTGAAGAAACAACATAGGACGGTGATAATTATCAATTCTCGCCGACATTTATATCTAGCTTTCATCGATGACGTAACGTCCGGCATTATGGTCTGGGAAAAACTCTCACCTCTGGGACGTCGATAGAAATCTCTTACGTTCCTTACGGAAGATAATAATTTCAAACTTATAACAATGGAATCAATGGGAAATGAATAAAGAAGATGAGAAGAATCAAGAAAGAAATAAAAAAAAAAAAGGAAAAGAAAAAGAGAAAAAAAGAAAATAATAATAATAATAATAATAATAATAATAAAAGATAAATAAATACCTATTTGTATCCTTACAATCAAAGATACGATCTTATTTCTAAGTATCAAAGACATGCATGCAAACTATACTCCTCTCTCTCTCTCTCTCTCTCTCTCTCTTTATTTCTCTTTCTTTCTTTTTTCCAGGTAGCAACATTTACGTCAGAAATATGGCCGAACGTTAAACGGAAGGAATACAAAGTACAAGGAGGAGTTTCTACTTGACAACTTATGTTTGATACATGAGAATGATACACGCACATGGCTTTGTTGTCCAAATATTTCTCGTTATCGATCATTGATATTTCTCTTCTAACAAATGTTTCAATCGTATAAAACAAAAAGAAGAAGAAGAAGAAGAAGAAAAAAGGACATATCAATGATTTATCATTTATTAACAATGACAAGGCTCATTCTTTCTTTTTAATATTTCTTGTTTTCTTTTGTTTTCTTTTCTTCCTCTTTTTTTTTTTCTTTTTTTTTTTTTTTTTACATTCCTTAAAAAATCAAACTCGAAACAATTATGACGATGACGACAAGGATAATAATGACAATCGAGATGGATAACTGCATATAAATAAATATACATGTTTCATTTCTATTTAATATTAAAATTAAGTGATTTGTTTTCAATGGTTGAAAAAATTTTTTAATCGGAGAATCGATTTGCGAAAGATAAAAGAATAAAATAAAGAGAAAATGAAAAGAAAGAGTGAGAGAGAGAGAGAGAGAGAGAGAGAGAGAGAGAGAAGAATAAAAATACAATAGATTAAGTATATAGATCGTAAATTTTAATAAGACATCATCGTTCAAAGTTCAAAGTTACACGTTTATCTTCTACATACATCGATCCTTTATACTTTCAAGGAATTAATTTCTTTCGTAAAATTATTACTGAGAAGAAAAAAAGAAAGAAAAAAAAAAAATTCATGATATAACTTTTAAGTGCAAAGTGATGTTTCGCAAAAAAATAAAATAAAATAAAATAGGAAGGAAAAAAAGGTTTATTGTACTCGAGTCATCGAATGATAATAGTGCCATTGGGGCACCTGTGTGTGTGTGTGTGCGTACGTTTGTACTTTTTTTTGCTCTTTTATCTTTTTTGTTATCAAAGCCGATACTCATCGTCGGAATATCGCAAATGTTCGATACTTTTCAAATCGTCCAAATTATGATTAATTATCTCCATAAAAGTACAAATTACAAAAAAAAAAAAAAAAAAAAAAAAAAAAAAGAAAAAAAAAGAACAAGAAAAGATAATTGCAAGTTTAACTACGAAAGAAAGAGATATAAATTTTCTTTCTTCTTTTTTTTCTTTTCGTTTTTTCCGTTTTTCGTTTTTGTTAAATTCGTAAAAAGTAAAAACCTGCTTACCTATTAAAAATCGTTTAACCATGGAAGATACATGAATATGATGAATGTGAATATATGAAGAATTTATTTTAATTCAAGAACAAATTTTATATGCCAAAAAAAAAAAAAAAAAAAAGAAAAAAAACAGGAATTTTGAGAATAAATTAATAGAATGAGGATACGTAGAATCGAATGGTTTGATGCTTAATTAAAAGAAATAAATAATTCATTTGTACTTTAAATATAAAATAAATTAAATTTTTGTATTAATCTTATGTTAACCCAATTTTCTTCAATTGTTTTAATTTGACGTAGACAAAAAAAATGGGAGTCACTTGTTTTCTCTCTTTTTTCTTTTTTTTCTTTCTTTTTTTTTTCTTTTTTTTTGGTTTTTTACGTACAATATATTGCCATTATAAAAAATGTAGATGAACATTAAAAAAAAAAAAAAAAAAAAAAAAAAAAAGAAAAAACTGAAATGACATCGAAATCATGGAACAAATGAAAACTAATAAATGCCATGATATTTCCATTTCGAAAAAATCAAATGAATTCTCGTTCATAAATATATTCCCGAAAGATATTCCCATGTTTCTAAGATTAATTATATAAATTTTTAACGTTATATTATAAACAATACCATGTAAATACTATAATAAACGATTAGACGATTAAATCATTCCTTTTAAAGTTAAATAAAATTTAACGATTGTCATTGAACGTCTGAAAATCATTATAGAAGAAAATCATTATAAATAAGTTTTTAAAAATTATTTCTAATTATAAGTTAAAAAGACAATGAGGTAAACGAATGATTATCGTACAAAATGAATTACCAAAGACAGAATATATATATATATATATATATCATAGTCGAGGTCGTTCGGTATCGATATCGTTTAAGTACATATGTAAGTACTTACAGATAGTTAAGTCGATAGTTTTCTTCCATTGATCCGGAATCTCTCGAACTTGATTGATACATAAATGTACATGGACGATTTCATGTCGACGTAACCTTGAAAATTATAAAGAAGGAAAAAAAATAAAAAAGAAAAAAAAAAGGAAAAGAAAAAAGGGTTAATAAAAAAAAAAAAAAGAATAAAAAAAATAAAAAAAAAGAAACATTTAAAGTAATAAATCAGACATGAGTTATCGTTAGATGGATTCAAATTTAATGATTTCTTTCGATTGTAATGATAAAAAAAAAAAAAAAGAAAAAAAAAAGGAAAGAAAACAAGAGTAATAAAGTAGTGACATAGTCAAGAAGGAACGATAATAATATAATTATTTGCACGGAAGTATGATTAGTAAACAACTTAAATGGAATATTTTCGACGTAACAACAATGTTTATTATAATATCGAAGAAAAGAATCGCGTTATCTTGAGTATTATGCAAAATTGTTATAGTTCAAAAAAAAAAAAAATAAAAATAAAAAAAATAAAAGAGAGAGAGAGAGAGAGAGAGAGTGAAAGAAAAAAAAAAAAAGAATAGAAAACGAAGATGATTAAATAGAACTACTTTAAATATCTTGTAAGAAAATTGTGATAATTATTAATATATAGTTGATTAATAATTAATAAAATGTAAATATATTTCATTAATAGATCCTGATCGATCGTTCACGATATTTCAATCAATATCACCAATCAAATTTTTTCCATTAAATATCTTATTATATTCTTCTGGAAGAAATAAGTTACTTGATTACGAAATCTAAGAATAACCCTCTTATTTTTTTTTTTTTTATATTTCCTTTTTTTTATTTTCCCCTCCCCATTTCCCCTCCCTCAATCCATCTCATTACATTTTATTTTATAGCGCATGATCACGTGTAATGATGAATTATTAAATCCTACGATAGACACACACACACACACACACACACACACGTGTGTGTGTGTGTGTGTGTGTGTATGTACGTACGCACTTGTTAAATAAAGTGCGAGTTAGAAACGTAAAGGACACACTGAGAAAAATGAGTGAGAACGACCCACTTCCTTCATTATTGCGTTAAGCTTAATTGAAAAGATCTATCTTTCCCTAAGTTGAAAAAAAAAAAAAAAGAAAAGAAAGAAAGAAAAAAAAGAAGAAAAAAATGGAGTGAAAAAAAAAAAAAAAAGAAACATATTCCGCTGCAAAGTAATCCCTCGAAGAGATAACGCAACGCCAACGAATTAACATAATTCTCGCGATGATACTATAATGAAAGCGAGACGAACGAGAAAATTACATCAGAGATGGAATGAAACGAAATAAATAGAACGTACTTTTAAAATCTATCCCTCTTCTAATTTATATAATATATATTATTTTAGCGCGATCAAACGTATATAATCCTTAATATTTCGTCGTCTGTGATTAAAAAAAAAAGAAAAAAAAAAAAAAAGAAAAAAAGAAAGAAAAAATAAATGAATTAATAAATGTCTAATAAAAATAAATTAATAATCTATTTTTTTAAACATAATAATAATGATAATAATAATAATAATAATAATAAGAGAAGTTAAAAAAGAAAAAGAAATAAAGGGGGAAAAAAAAAGCGTATCCCCATAAAAGTGAACGTTCCTTTCACATAATGTTTCAAATGTCCTATTACAAAATTATGCAATCAATCCTATAAAACGTGATTATGTTAAACCATTTTTAAATTCCGTGTCAATGGCATTGATGTTGTAAATACGATTTAGTCGATCATGCGATATCGAGAGATCAAATTGAAGACCATTCTGTCGAGTTCAACGACGACGTTAGAATGCGAAATGTTACAACGAGCTCAATGATATCTCATGGTTTGTGTATCGTGACTAAAATTCTATATATATACGATAAAGTTATTTATAAATTTTCTAATGGCGATTAAATTTCACACCTATTTTTTATAATCCAAATATATATATATTTATATATATATATATACGATTAAACAAAGAACATTTCATTTATCTATTTGTAAACATATGTTTCAACAAAAAAATAAAAATAAAAAAAGAAAAAGAAAAAGAAACAATCGTACAAACGCATCTCTACATAATGATATTAGAAAAATTAAAAAAAAAAAAAAATATATATATATATATATGTGTGTGTGTGTGTGTATATGTGAACTTATTTGTAACTCGATGAGTTACAAATTATATATATTAATATTAAAATATATATTAATATTAATATATAAAGTTATATATTAAATTTATCATGCGAAGGAAAATATTAGATCTTACTTTATTAAGATCTTTATTAATCCTTGATATTAATCTTGTAATGATCATCGGAATTCAAAACGTTTAATATCATTGCAACATCATTGTGTAAGATTAAGAAACGTACCCAAAATTAAAATTCTAATTACGTAGTGGCTCCTTACCAATCCTTACGAGTGCAATTGACCACGTTGTTGTTGTTGTTGTTCTTGTTCTTGTTATTATTATTGTAGTTGTTGTTGTTGTTGTTGTTGTAACTAGTGCTCCTTTATGGATTTTCATAAGTAATATGTTTTACATCAAGTGTGAGCTTTTTTTCCTGGCTTTTACATAAGAGAGAGAGAGAGAGAGAGAAAAAAAAAGAAAAGAAAAGAAAAGAAAAGAAAAAGAAAAATAAGTTAAGATCTTTCATTTGTGAGAACAAACGCAAATGAGGATCTTTATTCCATGGCGTAATTTAAAAACTCCGTACTCTTTGCATTATAAATTGGTCACGTAGGCCATAGATACAAAACTTCTTCCTCTTACGAACGTACGCATAATAAGGAGTCGTTTAGTATTTTTCCTTTTTTTCTTTTTTTTCTTTTTCTTTTTTGTTTACATCAGGATAGTATATATTTCCTTAACAGCACTGACGTGAAACGCATATGTACGTACAATTAAATCATCGCAAACGTACATCCATCTTAGAATAATTCTGTTTATATCTCCTCATGTATGAAATTATGAAAAAAAAAAAAAAAAAAGTATTTGTTAAGAAAAAAATTTATCCCAAGATGATGATAATAAATATCGTTATATCCTAATGATGACAATAAATATTGTTATATCTTAATAATTATTAATAAATGTTCCTGCTCATAAATTATCTAGAATAAGATGTCTGTTCTTTTTTATTTTTTTTACAGGTTATTAAGGTATATAAAATACCTTTCATTTATTATTATTGCATGCTAAATGAGTTCTCTCATTAACATAGCATAATATAATAAATTTACTTATCTACTACAAATATACAATTATCAACATTTTATCTGTCAATCTCACCAAATACTACATCCAGTGTACCAATAATGGCTACGATATCAGCAAGCATATGACCTGGTCCTATATGTTTCAAACAAGCTAAGTGTGCAAATCCAGGAGCTTTGATCTTACACCGATATGGTTTACTAGTACCATCACTAACAAGATATACTCCAAATTCACCCTTTGGTGCTTCGATAGCAGTATATGTAGCACCAGGTGGTACCTGAAAACCTTGTGTATATAATTTAAAATGATGAATTAAAGCTTCCATACTAGTTTTCATTTCTTCTCTACGCGGTGGTACAACTTTAGCATCGTCGCATCTCACTTCGCCAGGTGGCATTTTATTTAAACATTGCTCGATTATCCTAAGAGACTGACGCATTTCCTCAACTCGAATGAGATACCTAATTTAGGATTAAATATATATTTAATAAATACAAATACACTTGTAGATTTTGATTAATTTTATCAATAATATTACCTATCATAACAATCACCATTTATACCAACAGGAACATCAAAGTCAACTAAATCATACGCATCATATGGTGCAGTTTTTCTCAAATCCCATTTAATTCCAGAACCCCGTAACATTACTCCGCTAAAGCCCATATTCAATGCATCTGCTGCTGTAATTACACCAATATCCTTTGTACGTTGCATCCATATTCTATTTTCAGTTAACATGTCTTCTACTTCATCAACTCTTTCAGCATACTGCGTAGCCCATTCATGAATATCATCTAATAAACCTAATGGAAGATCCAAAGACACTCCACCAGGTCTTATATAAGCAGCATGCATACGAGCTCCACTAACTCTTTCATAAAATTCCATTAATTTTTCTCTTTCTTCAAACAACCAAAAGAATGGGGTCATTGCACCTACATCCAATGCATGAGTTCCTATTCCCATAATATGATTCAAGATACGAGTGAGTTCCGCAAATAATACTGTAATAAAATAGATTTATGTATTCGTTAGATATAGTCTGAACCATCAACTTCATTGTGAGTATATATAATTTACAAAAAAAGAAATGTATACATTCCTATATCACTTATTATGTCAATATTATATATATATATATATACATATATATCTACCTCGAATATATTTTGCACGCAGTGGTACATCTATATTTAATAATTTCTCAATTGCTAAAGAGAAACATTGCTCGTTACACATCATAGAAACATAATCTAAACGATCAAAGTATGGTAATGCTTGCATATATGTTTTATATTCTATAAGCTTTTCTGTTGCTCGATGCAAAAGACCAATATGTGGATCAGCTCTGATTACAACTTCTCCTTCTAATTCTAATATTAAACGTAACACTCCATGAGCTGCCGGATGTTGAGGGCCAAAATTAACTTGTACATTTTTCACTGTCTCTCCACGTTCTTCAATGTCATGTTTTTCCCATGGAAATTGCCATTTTACAGAATCAATTGGTAAAGCTTGTGGACGTTTCAATGAGTTCATATATTCTATATCTGGGGCCCAATCATGGCTGTGGCGATGTTGCCTATAAAAATTACTTCACAGTACAATGTCTATTGTTGTAGTATTGGCAACTTAATTAATAAGAAAGAAAAAGAAAAAAATAACGTTATATAAATTATTACGAAGAATCATATTACATTCATAATTATTCTATGGTACTTACGTTGTTGGATATATTCGCGTAAGATACGCTGCATCATTATACAATCCTACAGATTTTCGTAGGACTGTCCTTAACACTCCGGTCGCCATGATCTAAAACCAATCTAACACAGCTGTCTACGGACAACTGCACTCAAATCTTCAAATTCTTCAAGCAAATACCAAAGTTAGGTTACGTTAACTAGACGAAAATGACGAAAACCGAACATAACCGAACCTAAACGAACATGAACGACATCTTCGAGTTTCGTTGAGCTCGATCAATTATACGATAAATAATGTTTTTGAAGTATTTATTAATACGATTTAAAAAATGATTCTATCTTATGGTTATTCTTATTTAAAAGATATAAATAATAGTATGACATAAATGTTGTTATGAAAACAATAGGAAAGACAAATATCGACATTTGCTGTAATACTTTACTACGTATGTCTATATAGTACATATTTATTTGGTACGTGCCATATATATATACATACATATATATATATATATATATATATATATATATATAAACGTTTAAAAATGTGATTATTTAATATGTGTTCAAAAAGCTCATATAAAAAAAAAGAAAATACGATTCGTTTGATTTAAGTATTGTAAGTTAATATATTACTTCATGTTGGTAATTATAAGTTGATTACTTTATATTATTAATATACATAAGATAATTATAACGAGCTATTAATGTTCTAAACTAAATACCGATATTGTCTCTATATGTACAAATCAATAAAATTAGAAATAATAAAATTTATATAACATATAATATCAATTGTCAAATATTTTAAGGTTATTCAAAAGATCAACTTGCAAATGGTAGATAGAATACATTTCATAACAATATCATAAGAATATAATAAAATTACTTACTTATTATCATCCTGTTAACAAGATCATCTATCTACATCACCAAATACTATATCTAATGTACCAAGAATAGCAACAATATCTGCCAACAAATAACCAGGTCCAATGAATTTCAATGTTGCTAGATGAGCAAAACCAGGACTTCTAAGTCTACATCGATATGGTTTAGAGCTACCATCACTAACAAGATAAACTCCAAATTCACCCTTTGGTGCTTCAATGGATGTATATGTAGCACCCGGTGGTACTTGAAAACCTTGTGAAAATAATTTGAAGTGATGGATAAGTGCTTCCATACTGGTTTTCATTTCTTTCTTGCTTGGCGGTACAATTTTGACATCATCACATTTCACTTCACCACATGGAATTTGATTTAGGCATTGATAAATTATTCTAAGTGACTGACGCATTTCCGTAATGCGTATGAGATATCTATATTCCAATAAACATAATTTAATAAATACAAATACTCTTATTAACTTTGATTAATTTTATTACTAATGTTACCTATCATAGCAATCTCCATTTATACCCACAGGTACATCAAAGTCAACTAAGTCATATGCATCATATGGTGCAATTTTTCTCAAATCCCATTCAATACCAGATCCCCGTAACATTACTCCACTGCATCCAAAATTTAATGCATCTTTAGCTGATATTGTACCAATATCCTTCAAGCGTTGAATAAAAATTCGATTTTCAGTCAATAAATCTTCTATTTCATCAAGTCTTTCAGAATACATACTAGCCCATTGATAAATATCATCTAATAAACCCAAGGGTAAATCAAAAGCTACACCACCAGGGCGCACATAAGCTGCAAACATACGTGCACCGCTCACTCTTTCAAAAAATTCCATTATTTTTTCACGTTCTTCAAAAAACCAAAAAAAAGGAGTTATTGCACCTATGTCCAGTGCCTGTGTTGATATTGACATAATATGACTAAATATTCGGGTTATTTCTCCAAAAAGCACTGCAATAAAAATAATAAAATAATTTTTTTTTCCATACACTTATAAACATTAAAAAAAAAAAAAAAAGAAAAAAAAAGAAAAAAAAGATCTTCTATAAGAACATCTCTATTAAATCAGATATTAATCAATCGAAAATTAATACCGACCCCGTATGTATTTGGCACGTAAAGGTACGTCTATATTTAACAACTTTTCGATAGCTAAACTGTAACATTCTTCATTGCACATTATCGAAATGTAATCCAAACGATCAAAATATGGTAAAGCTTGTATATAAGTTTTATTTTCTATTAGTTTCTCTGTACCACGATGCAAAAGTCCAATATGTGGATCAGCTTTTTTAACTAATTCACCCTCCAATTCCAATATCAAACGTAAAACTCCATGAGCTGAAGGATGTTGAGGACCAAAATTAACTTGCATATTTTGCACTGTCTCTCCTTTTTCATCATCATCATCATCATATGCTTCCCACGGAAATTTCCATTTTACAGCATCAACCGGCAAAGCTCGCGGATATTGTATTTTTGTAATATATTCGGCATTTGGGATCCACATATGAATATGACGATACTGACTGCATTTAATATACATATATAATACAATTGAAATAAATGAGGAGTATAATTAACAAAAAAAAAAAAAGCAAGAGTACTTTTTGATAAGTATTTTAAAAATATTTACTTTCCAAAATATTTTTTAACTTCATCTCGAGCAATACTCACTATCCCATTGGATATTTTAAAAGATTTTCGTAATAAGATCTGAATAGAAATATTAACGATCATTTTATGTAGAAACGTGTGTTGATAATAACGATAACTTAATTGCCACGATACAGATTGAAACAAAAGAAATGGCAAAAAGTGATAAAAACAAATAAAACGCGTAAAATCGAAACTGAACTGTATCGTCGAATCCTTTTGATCTCGATTGAAAGTGAAAAATTATTTAATTTGAAAATAAAATGATTTATATTTTTAATTTAATCTTACTTTTGATCTCAAATATATAGTCTATATCAATATCCTCTGTGTATAATATAATATTGTATGAAATTAAAAATTGACATACGTATGTTTTCCATTGTCTTTCGATTTATGTATATAACTGTTTAAAAGACAATATTCAGTTCAAAGCCAATTCAGTTCGGTTTCCATGGATATACTCCGATATTGTTTGGAGTTGTATTTCGTGCTCTACGTTAACACAAATACCTTTTATTCCTCCGAGTGAGAAAACTCAAAACAAGAAGTATCAATATTTTCTATTTCATTCGACGAAGTGTTATCAAAAATAAAACACGAAATATATCTATACAAACTAGCTAGCTAACTATGTCAATAATGAGTTCAGTTCCATGCTCTGGTCTGACCGCACAAGAAGGAGTACCAGAATGGGATCAAAACAATACAACGACCTTGATACAAATGTACAAAGAAAGAAAATGCCTCTGGGACACAAGCCACGAGTTTTATAAAAATCGACGTTTCCGTCGCGAGGCTCTCACGGAAATGGCGAATCATTTTAATTGTTCATTAGCGGACGTTGAGAAGAAATTATACATGCTTCGTAGTTCATTTAGGAAAGAATATCGTAGATGGAATTATGCCAAGTTAAATGCAGGCCCTAACAATACGTTTCTAGTCAGAAAGCCTCAATGGTTCGCATTGGATTTACTTATGTTCCTTAAGGATGATGTTGCTAAAAAATCAGTGATACCACTTAATCCGATTACCACGGACTGTGTTCAACAGCAGCAAGTTCAACAAAATCATCATCATCATCATCATCAACAACAACAACAACAACAACAACAACAGCAGCAGCAGCAGCAGCTTCATCAACATCAACAATCGCAACAGGAAGCTCATCAACAAACTCAACGGGATTTGGACTTAAGTATACCGGTACAATTACGATACTATTCGATAGATTATTTACTACTTAATTGCGATATTCTGTCATTCATTCTTACGTATCTTTTTTTTTTCTCTGCCCTATAGGAAATTCAAAATGTTTTTTATTACGACAGCGAGAACAGCACTTTAACTCCGTTGGAACCAGGCGAAGTTACCTTGGATTACAATCTTCAATGTCCAATACAAGTACCCGAATTGAAACAGTCGCCTGGTAAAACCTTGAAAAGAAGTTCTAACGTTGAATCAAATCTTCTTGAACTGAATAGCAAACGACAAAAAAATAAAGATCCAGAGGATACTCGATTACGCTTAATAAAAGCGTCCCCGATCGATGTTCAAGAGAAGGACACTTTTACGGCCTTTGGTAATTTCGTTGCGGAAGAATTGCGAAACATAAAAGACACCGGTCAGATGCAATTAGCCAAATTACGAATTCATCAAATACTATTCGATGCGACGCGCAATTTTTTGAAAGTTCCAATACCAAGATTGTGAAGTTTTAAATACATAACAACGTTAAATTACTTCTTTTTTTTTTTTTTTTTTTTTTTACACGTTAAAAATATTTATACATCCGTTTGACTTCGTTTAACGAGCCTAAAAGAAGAAGAAGAAAAAAATGAAAAATAAAATTACAAATATATTCTTGGTGATAAAACAACATGATTCCATTAAGCAGATACAAGGATCACTGCCTTGACCCTTTAGATTCATATTTTCACAAAGGACAAAGACGAATTGTAATTTCAAGTTCAAATTTCTTCACGGACAAAAACGATTGCCAAAAGTTTGACGTAAGTGACGGTATTGAGGCTGCTATTTCGAGGATAGAATACGATGGTATCATCGTCGTTCTTAACCGGCCAACATTCTACGCATCGTAATTCTGTGCCCAAATATTCGATTTGAAGTCGAGGTTCGACTATACTAAAACTTGTCGCGCGATAGCAAATCAAATATCAACTTGATGCTTTAAATCTTGTAACTCGTCCGCGTCTTTTTCATTTTCTTTCTTCTTTTTTTTTTTTTTTTTTTTTTTTTTTTTAAGAATACCAAAGTTTTGCAGTATCTTCTTTATTATCATAACACTGTATGGTTGTCTCTCTGTATGTGCACGCACGTGTGCCAACTTCTTCGTGTACAAAGGTACAAAATTAAATATCTCTTAGCGTACGAAACTCGCAGGATATCTCTGCAACGTATTCTCTCTTTTCTTTCTTTCTTTTTTGTTTTTTGTTTTCTTTTTTTTCTTTTTTTGCTTTTTTTTTTTTTTCTTTTTCTTTGGAAAGAACTTTTTGTTTTCCTTATACATTTGTTATATACCGTTCATAAAGATATATAACAGAACGATTCTAAACGTTAAAGAAACACGATCTTCGAGATTCTTACGAGATACGCTATAATACTAAAATTAATCGTAAAACTTAGATTCTAAAGAGAAGATTAGTATTCATTAATATCGAATGAACTCAAACTCGTATAATATACGTAATGCTCTTCGAACTGCAACGTTCCTCGATCGATTATGATCGCTTCAGCAGAGAACGTTTCTCTTTCTATTTTTCTTTCTCTCTTTCTCTCTTTCTCTCTTTCTCTCTCTCTCTCTCTCTCTCTTTCTTTCTCTCTCTCACACACTCTACTATCTCTCTTGAGATACGCAAATCAGGTAGATGAAAGACGCACGAAATACACGTACACGGAGATCTCACGACAGTGATAACTTTTAAGAAAGTTAAATTTCATATCGATTTCGATTTTTCGTATAATACCTATCGTCGTCAATTCGCAAGAAGAAGAAAAAAAAAAAAAAAGAAAAGAAAAGAAAAACGAGAACAAGGAAAAAAAAGAGGATATTCCAAAAGAAAAGAAAAGAAAAAAAAAAGAACAAAAAGAAAAAAAAAAAAAAGAAATGGAATAATATGTATAAATAAATGAATCTCGTTATATCATTTTGCGAAATAATTAGATAGGATATACAAGTTGCGAGCAAACGTTTCGACGAAACGAAATCGAATCGATCGCTAATGAAAGTCGTAAAGAAGATACCGATGTAACGACTGAGGTAACTGCAGATCTCTAACGATTTTTGGTAATTTAGTGCCGCATAATTTGCGCACTATAAGCCTAGCTTGATGGGTCAAAGGTAATGGCGTCCTTGCTGCTTCCATAACTAATGCCTTCTGTGCGTCGGTCAAACTACTCGATCTTTTTATCATACAAGGATCAAAACTTTCTGCCGCTTCTAATAGTGCCCTTAATAATCTAGGTTTATCCGCCGTATTCTGAAGGGAATTTAAAATGCCGTGTGGATCGCGAAATTGTGTCTTTATGACAACCCGCGCTCCATACTTAAGTAATAATGCGACAACTTCAACCGACGGGTTTTCGTTAGACGCTACATATTCCGCTAAAACTGGACGTAACGAGAGACCTTCGTCGCTACGTATTACGAGATTAGGATCAGCGCCACGTTCTAACAACATTTGAAGAATTTGAAGTCTATTCGGTATGTTGTCAGCGCAAGCGACATGAAGGGCTGATCCAATGATCGGAGATGATGCATTCACGTCCGCACCTGAAATAAAATAATTTTTATTTTCGTACACTCCGTTATAGATATATTTTTATTATATATATTTTATTTTATTTTTTCTTTTACGATCACGTAATCGCGCAACTCTTAAATAAATTTATATGTAGATATCCATATGCACATGTAATACGTACGTTAATATATATATATATACTCATCGGCATTGTAATAAAAGAAATGTTTTATTTAAAATTAGATTCGTTTGAAGAAAACATTTTATTTATGTAAATCTTAAAGTGACACTCACCAGACTCTAATAACATCTCGACGATCGAAGGATCACCCTTGAGTATAGCCAAATCTAATGCGGTTGGCTTTTGGTAATCTGGTCCAAGGTCTAGCCTAGCACCTTGTTTTAACAAAAGATTGATAACCGCTGGATCGCCACCGAGTATCGCATAATGTAGAACCGTACGAAAATCATGCCTGGCATCGGTCATAGAATTTACGTCCGCTTCGTAACTCAACAAAAGAAGTACAGATGCGATACCCTGATATATAACAAAAAAAAAAAGAAAAATAAAGTAAAGTAAATATAAATCAAAAACAAAATATAAAAAAATATAATTCATTCGATCTTAGCATTTCTTACCTGAGGCGATCTCGTTGCCTTCATTAAAGGGGTCAATCCAGCTCGATCCCTCATATTGGGTTGAGCACCAAAGGCCAATAAAAGTTCCATACACTCCAGATCCAACGGAGAAACCAAATTAATCTCCGAACCGAAGAAATATCTCTTGTTTGGATTGGCGCCAGCTTCCAACAAAGTCCTAGCCACTTCGACGTGGCGATTCCTCAAAGCCAATCGTAAAGGCTCGTCGCATAGCATGGTCCTATAGAACACAACGACATATGTATATTATTTATTTATATATATATATATATATATATATATATATATAAATAAACATTATATTATATAAATACGATTAGAGATACAGTTTTAAAAGAATCAAGAGATATTATTTTTACGATCACATTTTGCGATTGTTAAAGTGATAGATCGATACGACTATTATTGGCTAATGATCAATGAATTCCTTCGTAACAAATTTCGATCTCTACAGAAAGTCTATTAAAAATAACAAAGCATTGTTCCTCGTAGACGTAGTTTATTGTTAGAAATAAAGTGATCTATGTGATATTTGATGGTATATATAACGAGATGAAATTTATTTACCTGGGAAATAGTTCCCCAGTGTCTTTTCTATGATCGACCTTTGCTCCGTATTTTAATAGAAGTTTAACGAGGTCGAGATAGCCATGCTCAGCGGCAAGATGCAACGCGGAATATCCGCACTCGTCGGTAGCATCGATATCAGCACCACGAACTAAAAGCAATTGAGCCGCGTCGGTGTATCTCTGCCATACGGCGTAATGAAGAGGTCTCAGACCTTGGGTTACCGGCTCATTTGGCCTTGCACCGCATGCGAGAAGTATCCGAATTTCATCCAGCGGTTGCAACCTTATAATGGCGTCAGCCAATTCCCGTTGCAACGGGTTAGCGATGCAATGCAATGGCATCTGAAAAATCAAAGAATAAAGAAACGATTATTACGGTATTAATCCGACAAAATTTCTATGATACTCTTTTCTTTTCTTTTCTTTTCTTTTCTTTTCTTTTTTTTTTCAATTTTTCCATTTTATCCGACGATCATTTTTTCAGTGAAAAGAACATCTTGGTCCAATGTTTATTAATATATTCGAATCAAACCTAACATATTATTTTATGCTTTTCCGTTCTATTCTACGAACAAATTTATCTTATTTATTTCCACGAATTTTGCAGTATACGAGTGAGACTCGACGGAATGATTTATTTCGATCGCAGAGAAAGAAAAAAAAACTCCGTTTGTAGGTCGGACACGCACGACGTTGGGATCGATTGAATTCGATAGGCCGCCAAAACTCTTTGACCACGTGGTGCATTTTCCAACGCACGTACGAACGGTGCGAATCGGTTCGTTTAAAATTCGCGGGGAAAAAAGAGGGATCATTCCATAAAAGATGCGCGGTAAAATTGAAATCAGAATGAAATGGGAGGACTAGATCGCAATAAAAAACGAATTAAAACGTTACAAATTTTTTTTGTACCAATTGTTGAAAATAATTTCTGATCGATTATCGACTTGTATCGAGATTGTACGGGGGGAGGGAGGGAGGGAGGGAATTAAAACGACATAAATAAATAAGAATGGAAAAAGAAAAGAAGAAGAAGAAGAAGAGAAAAAAAAGGAAACAAAAATATCTAATAATACGATTAAAACGCACTTTCTCCATCGTAAATATTTGTTTGTTTGTTTGTTTTCTTCGCACTTTCGTTAGTTCGATAAACGCACTTATAATTTATACGTATTTACGTATACACATGTATATAGATAGATTATATCGTTCTGATGCGCGTCACGAAAGCAACGAAAAATCGCCAACTTCTCACTTCGGAAACTTTGCCAAGATGGTGGGACAATTTTGGCGATGATATCGTTACGACAACGACGATATCCAGAGAGAATCTCAACGCATAAAATTCGATTGGAAGCTCTCATTTCTTTTTTTTTTTTTTTTTTTTTGACAGTGATTAACAAGAAAACAATAGTTTCTCACAAAAAAAAAAATAAAAAAGAAAAGAAAAGAAAAAGAAACAATCGTATCTATCGTTCTCCAAATTTTCTTCGATTCGAACATCATTTATATCAATAATCAATTGATCAATTAAATTTAATTAACTTTCTAATTACTTTTCAACGATTAAATTGATATTTACGTATTTTATATTATAAAATGTGTTCGTTCGAATTACGAGAATTACGATATCGTACCGTTGAAAAGATCTAACGAATTTCGTGATATATATAATTATCATTGATATAATTTTCAAACGAATAAACGATACTTCGCTTTATCGTAATACCTTAGATCCAAAAGGAAGCATTTAGAAGCAACTTAGACACTTAGACTTAGTACGTACGATATAGGAACTGAAAAGAAAACGTCTGCTTCGCTGCCAATTTTAACGAACGTACCTTTTAAACGATTAAAAATAATCAGAGGCGTGCTGCTCTCGCGCGTACGTTCATACGGTGCGTATATGTATCATTAAATCGGCCATCGTACTGACGGCGACTGACACGATTACGTATCTTACTTTATTCTTTCTTACCCCTCTCACTCTCCTTCTTTCTCTCTCTCTCTCTCTTTCTCTCTCCCTTTCTTTTCCTCTCTATCTTTCTCTTTCAGTGATCTAAGATTGATTTTAGTTCAAAAGATAAAACACAAATATAGCTGATAACATTTAGATTTGTAATATCTATCTAGACTTTTTCAACGATGACGTATCGACCTTTAATTCTTCGTTTCCTTTGAAATATCCTTATTGTTTACTATCGTCTTGTATGAAAATAAGAGGAAAAATAAAGTATAAGAAACATAGAGAGAAAGAGAGAAAGAAAAAGAGAGAGATAGAGAGAGAGACAGAGAAATAGGGAGAGAAATAGATAAATGGATAGATAGATATATATATATATATATATATATATATATATATATATATGTAAAGAGAGCGGGAAAGAAAGATAAAGAGAAAATGAAAGGAAAGGAAAGGATTTTGTAGATCGATCGAAATCAATTTTCACCATTCGAAGAATACCCTTGTACTTCCAATACTTGACGTTCTCACCCGGCGCGCAGGCCTGTTATTGTTTACTCACATCGAATACGGTGCGATGCTCCAACATGTAGAATCGGTATTAGAAACTGCCTTCTTCGTCGGAAACTCGGTCCTATTTAAAGCTTCGAACGGCGATTCTCGCACGAAAATAACACAAAGGGATCGCGCGAGAGCTTGCGCACCGCGCATCATCCGTCTCTCTCTGGCTTTCTCTGTTTCTCCTTAATCATCTTACTCTTTCTCTCTCTCTCTCTTTCGCTCTATCTATCTCTATCTCTCTCTTTCTTTTCATTTTTCTTTCTCTCTTGCACTTAAGAACGACGCAATTTTCGACACCGACCGATTCGATACGAATTTGAACGATCTCACGGATTACAAGTGGTCACGTTTCTCCACCTAGCCTGACATCTTTAAAGTATCTCGACAAAGTAGTCGAGATAAAGTCGGTGTCTTCCTCTTTGGTCTCTTTCTCTCTCTCTCTCTCTCTCTCTCTCTCTCTCTCTCTCTATTTCTTTTTTTTTTATTTTTTTTTATTTTCGCTCATCGAACCTTTATCGAACGACGACCCTCTGTCCCGTATATTCTTCGATAGCGCGTCTTCTATGATTCTTTTCAAATATATATATATATATATATATATATATATATATATATATATATATATATATATCATCGTCTTTGTTATTACATATTGCTAAATATTTCCTATCGAACTTTTTCCCATCCCACTCCACCCTAGTTCGTACGCATTTATATTATATCGTTGAAACATATTTCTTCCGCCATTTTCAAATTTAATACTTACCCTAAAATAGATCGATAAAATTCGATCTATTCGATCTATTCATTCGTCATATATTATATCGTCTTCCGGTCTTCGAAAATATATATATATATATATATACATCCCCCACCACCGTGCGACGTTTTCCATACTAACATTGAACTTTCCAGACGGCTCGGCTCGACGTTGTAGTTTTTAAAATGGCGCATAAAAAGACTTTTATTTTCAACTTTTTTTTTTTTCTTTTTTCTTTTTCTTTCCTTTTTCTTTCTTTTTGGAATAACGATGAAAAAAAAATATCAATCTGTATATTCGTTAATAATATATGAAATTATAGGTGATATAGAAGGAGAAAGAGAGAGGTAGAAAGAAAAGAAAAGTTATACGATCAAAAAAACAAAAATAAAAAAAAAAAAAGAAAATGGCAGCTTTTCTTACGAAGCAAAAAAGAAAAAACAGAAAAGAAGTCTGAGAAACTTAAAGGAACTTCATATCGTTGCCGGTCTTCGTCAAGTTCGTCGGCCGTTTGCCACGAGTCGCTAATAAATCAGTCGAATTGTAGAGAGGGAAAGAGAAGAAAGAGAACGACGATGAGGGACTCTGAGAGAAAAAGGAAGACAAGAAGAGAGTGTAAAGTTATAAAGGAAGAAAAAGAAAAGAAAAAAAAAAAAGAAAGAAAGAAAGAAAAAAAAAAGAAAAAGGGAATACACGATGCGCGACGTGCCTTCATGAAAATGACGAAGACGAAAATCCGCTTAGAGTCCCCATTCGTTTTTCCACCATGTGCTATGATTGGGATAAAAAAAAGAGGGAAGGGGAAAGAGGAGATGGTTGGTTATAGGGTGGGGATGGAGTTAAGAGAGAGAGAGAGAGAGAGAGAGAGAGAGAAAATATGGAAATTTACGTTTGTCTGAAAAGCTTTCTTGGCAACCAGGGATAATTTTCTTACGCTCGTATAAAAGCGCTTTTACGTTTTACGTTGAAGAAACAATGTTTTTAAGCAAGAACGTACGCAAAAGTTTCTTGACACGAAAGATCATAACAAATTTAAGAATGAAATAAAATGGTTATTGGCAATGGTACATAAATGTTACGAATTAAGAGAACCTAGAAAAAAAAAAAAAAAAGAAAAAAAAGAAAGAAAAAAAAAGAAGAAAAAAAACAAAATTAAATTAAATTAAAATTAAATTAAATTAAATTAAAAAAAAAAAAAAAAAAAAAAAAAGAAAGAATGAAGACATTGTAAACAGAATGAGAACGCACATTGATTGAAGAGTACAAAGGAGAAGAAAGCAATTCCTCAAGCAGGAAAGTTGTATTGAGTGACTGCATAAAACAAAATAATAATAACAATAATAATAATAATAATAATAATAATAATAATAATAATAATAATAATAATAATAATGATGATGATGATGATGATGATGATGATGATGAGAGGGGTCTTTCTTCTTTTCTTTTTCTTTTTTTCCATTTTTTTTTTTTTCAAGAGTACTTTTATTAAGAAATACTTTTGCACTTATTAAATGCCTTATGTTTATAATTAGTTTTCATTATAATAATTATTGTTATAGCGTTGTCCTATTCATCTACATAGAAGCATGCTTACTAACACATGTTACACGATCTTAAAATTAAAAGCAATTTTACTCTTAAAACACAGCTTACTTCTAAATCAAACAACAATACTTGAATTCTATAAAGATTATAAATGCCGGCATTTGGATACGAATCTTGTATACGCAACTTTTCCGTAGAGTCGTGTCAGAGAGAAAGAGACAAAAAGAGGGAGAGAGAGATAGATAGATAGATAGATAGAGAGAGAGAGAGAGAGAGAGAGAGAGAGAAATAGAGAAAAATAGAGAGAGAGAGAAGGAGAGAGAAAAAAGAGAAATAGAAACGTCACTAATTTGTAATTCAAGCGAAATTTCAATATATATCGCGCACAAGCAATGCTTGTTTACGAAGAATTTTAATATTAGCACCGTAGGAAAGTGTGTGTATGTTTGTGTGTGTGTGTGTGTGCATATATATATATATATACACTCTAGTGAAATTTCCTTCCTCTTACGATCATACAAAAGCGTTCGTTAAGTTTTCAGAAAGAGAGAAGTACAGCGGTTTCGAGTATTTTCGTGTGTTATAAAAACAATGTCTCAGGAGGGAATAAAGCTCGCGCGATCTGGTAATATAAATCAGAGATATAAATATAGATTTTAACTTCATATCTATTTGTTATGCTTTTCTTTTTTTACATTGAAAAGCTTGCTTTGTTACTTTCAAAAATATCATGATTCCTTAGAACATTTTTATTATTTGTTCCGAATTTGTTTTTACGAATTTTTTTATATTTGATAAAAATATATCGATGCTACCTGTTTGAACGTGTACACTGCATTCACGGCCATTTGTTATCATTTTTCATTTTATATATATATATATATGTATATAATATATATATAGTGAAAACGAATAGACAATGAAAAAAAAAAAAAAAAGAAAAAAAAATAAAAAGAAATAAAAAAAAATAAAATAAAATAAAAAATAAGAAAGAGAAAGAGAGAGATAGAGAGAGAGAGAGAGAGAAAGATAGAGAGAGAGAGAGAGAGAGAGAGAGAGAGAGAAAGAGAGAAAAAGAAAAAAAGACAGAAAAGAGAAAGAGAGACGTGTCACGGCAGTTTATTTAGATGTTTAGTTATAAAATCTGATTCATTGTAATAAAATCAAACAAGACCGAATTGAAGCGACATGATTTTCTTTTTCTTTTCTTTTTTTTTTCTTTCTTTTTTTTTTGCGCAACCTGAACTTTTCGAATCCATTAAGCGCAAATCATTTTACGTATTGATACATCGATCGCACGTTTATCTTTCAATGATCCTTCAATGATCCTTCAATGATATCTCAATGAATATTGCACGCGTTTTAAACACAGTGTACGTGTCTTTTAGGTTTAACGATATGTCATTGAAAATCAACAAAACGGAATATTATTTTACATGATTTATATATGAGCTAATACAAAAAAACTTTTCACTGATAATTCGATGAAAACGTTGACTCTGATAAACCCATGATCGAAGTATATGATTCGTTCCGCGTAAGATTTTAGATAAAACATGATTCTTCACACAACTAATCATAATAGATTCGTTAATCTTATCAGATATATATGTATATACATATATATATATATATATATATATATATATATATATATAGATTCGAAAAATTAAATTCTCTATAACTCCATGATTTTCTATAACGATTCCTGTATAAAACATCGGACATTAATCCGATTTTGAGAACGCCAAATGGCATGCGAAGACTCATTGATGTTCATCCGAAAGCGCAATAACCGCATCGTGGTTTTGTGCAACTTATTATACTACATTTTTGTCTTAATCAATTTTGTTTATAATAACAAATTTATAAACTAAGTATAATAGAATATTAATTGTATTATATCTTCCTATCGAATTTGTTTTTCTTTTTCTTCTTATTCTTCTTCTTCTTCTTCTTCTTCTTCTTCTTCTAAATTTTCCAACTTTCAGATTAATCGTACGTTTCCTTTTTTTTCTTTTTTTCTTTTACGTTTTTTTTTTCTTTTAATCCTAAATCATGTTCACAAATAAAATAGAGTACGTTGTGCTTACTATTATCGTGCGACTATATAACAGTTGTCATAACAATAATTCTCGCAAAATGTAGCGTTGTCTTGGAAACAATAATAATTCCCGATCGCTCTGCCTATCATGCCAATAGATATTTGTCTCGGTAACTATAAAAAAAAAAAAATCTTAAAAATATGCATTTCGAGGAGCGAGAGGTAAATCCATTGATTCTAGGTATAAAAACCTACCTACAAATAATAATACCACTATAAAACGGAGACCAAATGATGGGATAATTAAATATAATATAATTTGCCTCAAAATGGCTACCTATGTACTCTTAAGAGTGGCTATGATAATAATTATTAAGTATCGTTCACGCTTCTTTGATTGTTGTTTAGTTACACACTTTAAGACGTTATAATACATGTGAGTATGACACGGATTTTCACTAAAAATATTTGTTAGATACGCTGAGCATTACTGACTTAAGCACTGTACTAAATTCACGTAAAACGTACTGTGTTATTAGAAAACTAATTATTCTTCATTGGTTTGCAATACTGGTTTAATAGATTTGTATAAAACCTTTGTCAACTGGAACTCTTAGAATAATGATTTACACGATACAGGTATTGGAAAGAATGCTACATACGAAGAAGTTATTACTTCAACCGTTTGGACGCTATAACAGGCAATATTCGCGAATTCTGTTTTCAATCTGTATCAATGTCACCGTACTCCAATCTGTTCTAACGCATCTCTTTTTTTTTCTTCTTTTTTTTTTTGTAACACTTCACATCAGCGCAGAATCTAACTGTGTAACGTTGGATGAAATTTAGTAAATATAATCTATACTGTATCTTACACTATGCTAAATCGGTCATTAAAAGTGAAATAAATCAGAATCAGCTATAATATTCTAATACTTTGATTACACGATAATTACTTAACAAAACGACATTGTGTATATTAATTAAGGCATTTATCAATGATTTTTATGTCAGTTAGGCTACTTATGTAGTTGTATACATTTATTTGTATACATACATTCTCCATGTTGCCTGATACAAAAAAGGTAAACGATTCTCTATAAAAGCAGGAGAAAAGCAGGCAACTATGTTGTAACTGCTGATAAATTTTAATCATGGCATCTTATTGTTTATGTCCATTTATGTATCTGGCACTCTTTCCTATTTTAGGCTGTTTTCCATTTATTGTTATTTTACTTTGCTGAATTATTGCATCGCATGGAAAAATATGGCTTTATCCAAATGCTATTTAACAAAGGCAATACACTGTAAGATTGCGTCATATATGCGCCATTTAGCTGTTGTTATACAATCAAAATTTTTTTGACAAGGCAAAACCAGTATTTAGAAAAGTGATGATTATTATGCCACATCACTTTTATGAAAACTGGTGGATACTTATTGACGATTACAAACATTGTTATTTGTACACTAGCATGTAAAAAGCATTATACTACTTATGTCATGATCTCTCATGTCCTGTGATGTTTAACAAAGTTAAATGGTAAACTTTGAACAAATACCGGTTCTCTTATCGTTATAGATGATCAAGGTATGTAAAATACAGGCAGAAAGAACAAACTTTCCTTGATAAAGATGTCTACAAAAATACTTGTATAATAGATTAAGAGCTGCAATGTCTACGATTTCAGATGATTATATGCGCCTCGTGTTACCAGTCTTGAACATAGTGACTTATGGATAAAACTTTATGATCTTTGTACTTCGCTTTTTACCAGATCATAAAAGTTATTGTTGTGCCCAACAAAAGTGAAGAAGCTTCTTTGTTATTACTATCATTATCGATATCATTAATATTATTATTTTTATCATTATTATAATTATTATTATCATTACCGTTATTATAAATTATTGAAACATAATCATACACAATGAGACAAAATTTGACATATATATATATACACATGACATATATGTGTGTGTGTGTGTGTATATATATATATATATATTTATATATATATATATATGTCTGGTATATGTTAAGCGGTGTACAGATGCCATAGTGACTTAAGATAATAAGATGCATATTGCTGAATTATATAAATATAATGTAATAAAAAATAACTTAAACTACAAACTTATTGTATCAAAAACATTTTGAGGTCATTAAAAAAATATTGTTCACTTGATATATCCGAACTTTTGTGAAGATTTCATAATGATAATGCCTTTTAAAATGATGAATAAGTAGCACTTGAAATCAAATCTTTTACACTATCCACATTTGCAGGCCATATTGGTCACTAAGTAGAAGAACGGAACACGGCCCGAAAGGAACCATATGAATTATGTTCGACCACAGCACAAGAGGATAATGGTTACCAAACTATATTTTACCATTTCATATGTGTGCGCGCGCACTCGCATCTGTGTTTATATATTTGCGAACATATGTTAATTGCATTCAATAGGTACCACATGTGAGAAAGGAAATGGCGCGAGGGCAAAACAATATTTATACTATATAACTATATAATATATAGTGGATAAATTTATTTGCAATTAATATTATTATTATGATCCAAAACATTCGATCTCTGATAACTGCATCCTTATACTGTGCAAATATGCTCATTTAAAAATATATAAATGTGTAATGTTTCTTTACTTAACAAATGTGACAAACATTAATATGAGATGTCACCTAAATTATGATCCTAAAATTGCGCAAGAAAAACTATGTTTTTATGATGCTTTGTACTGAAAAGAACCGGATGCGATCAGTCTTTTGGAAAACACTGAGTTCATCTCGTGCATTGCTATTGAAGAACTTTGTATCTTATGGAGAAAATACTTGCTTAGCTTAATGCTGTGTCCGAACGTTCACATATGGAATTTATATACATGGAAAAGAGCTGTTCAAAACCCTATTCATAAATATACACATATATATTATATATATGTATATATGTATATATATATATACACTTACATATATATGTATATATATAATATATATGTATATATATTATATATATACATATATATGTATATATATTATATATATACATATATATGTATATATATAATATATATGTATATGTATGCATATATGATATATATATATATAAACACATTATATGCATATATATATATATATATATATATATATATATATATATATATATATATATAATGTAGAGTGCATGCAATATTAAAAATTTTTATATGAAAATTTAAAATAAATGCACGAGTTTTATGCAGTAATAGATATCCTTATTAACGCCTGCATATCGCGTTCATACTTAACATCTTAGATGTGGTAAAATAACATATGGATAAAGAAAAACTCATAAAGAGTTTAAAGGGAAGGATGATGGTCCAGAACAGCTCTGACTTTAGCGACAAATAATTTGTTCGATTCAACTGAAATCTAAAAACTCACTACTTTTGGTATAGCACTACGGTAGGCTGGAATTTAGGCTGTCTGGCAAACGGTAGTTTATCATATGAAATGGTGGGCTTGCAGGACTTTCTGGTTGACTGTTCACTCCAAGATTGCTGGAACCACGTCCACGCTTTCGCCTTTGTAAAATTCCCTTCCTAACCATATAGAAACGAATCGTACTGATAGGTATATTATATTTTTCTGATGCCACCTGAAATGTCATGCCACGTGCAACCATATCTGAAGCTTGTTTAAGTTCTTCTTCTGAACGTCTTTGTCGTCTTTGATAACCTGTAGATGCATAATATTATTAATCAACTATCAATTGTTAAATTTTTAATTAATATTTATTCTTACCTTCTATAGCAGGAAATGGACTGCTGGGATTGCAGTTACTATTTCGTACCATAGTGATAGAATAAGGCTTGACATCTTGCTGTTGAGAAAATTGTTCATCTGGTTCCATTTTAACCATCCCCTGAGTTTCTGTTAGAGTAGCTTCGCAAGCACTAAGAGCCTTTTCCAAATGTTGTAATGCTTCACTATGTTCCATAAAATTGGATGAGTTTGGATTTTGCGAAGTTGGAGTATTATTATGAGATGGAACATTTCCTGTACTAGATCCAGCAACTGAGGTAGGCTCCAAAAAGCTTGAGCTGCCTTCATCGTTAGAGTGAGTGTCATCGGATTTGAAATGAGGTACATCATGTTGAGTTGGCGTTGATGGAGTGATAGGTGGATTAGAATCACATTGTTGTGAATTACTCTCGATTGAAGAGCTATCACTTCCCTGAGTCGATAAGCCACGAACCTAACAAAAAAATTTTTTTCAAATGATTCAATCCTTTACTATATTTAATTAAATAAATAAATAAATATATATATATATATATATATATATGTATTGTTATTCTTTAGAGTATTTTGAAATATACCAAAGCATTATTTATCCCATACCTGCAGGACTTCTGCAGCTTGCATCAATTTTGCAAGCTGTTGTTGTTCTACGTATACTTCACCACGGTACATAAACTCGACCAATGCTTGAAGTTCCCACATTCTCATATCTCTCAGAAAAATAATAGGATGAGTACATGGTATTTCTAGCAATAAGCGTTCTAAATAATCGCTACAGGCAGATAATACCACTTTATGACATTTGATAGAACCACCATCACAAGCTAAAGTAACATCGACGAATTGTTCTGAGCTCAATAGCTTTGGAAAAGCACTGTGCATGTTTGACTGGTGAGAATTCCATGATACACAAAACTGTTGCCGATTCCCACCTGGATAATTGCCTGGACTAGGCAAATTACTTCCACTTTCCATGATTAAGGTAATATACTGTAAAGGAAGCCTGTTAAAGCCAATATAAATCAATTAAAACAAAAACAATTTAAAAGAATATGTAGAGCATTAATTAACAAAGGATCTGTTTTTGTTACAAGCTTCAATAATAAAATTGTTATATAGTCCAAATATATAGATATATTAATTGTGGTATCATTCATATTATTCATAACTGTTTGATGATGTAATTTGAAAAATATAACAGAAAACATGTAACAACCGAAGCTGGAATAACAGTTTATTATGTAGACAATAATATACTTCATTGATCTAACAACATAAGATTTTTACTAACAATATAAGCAATACAAATAAGAATATATAACAAAATTTATATACATTTACCCATTATAACATACATTTAACCAGTATAACATACTAAAACTATTAACTTAAATTAAATTAATATAAAGCAATAGAATTAAAGATACAAATTAATATAATTGTATTTAACATAAAATAAAGAGAAATTACTTTTTATATATTATTTCTTAAGATATTATTTGTAAAAAGATAATTGATAAATTTTACACGAGAGAAAGTGAATAGTCATAACAAGAATAGGTTAACGAGAAACGCGACAGCATCGTTAAAAAAATGTACAATATGGCTGTCCAATATATGAGAAACTGTGGTAACAACAATATATACCAAACTACACTTAGATACAGACTATTCTTCAGTTATATAAATTGTGCAGCTAATCCTTATTCAAATTAGAATGTATAATCGCGTTAACGCTATATACCAATAAAAAAGAACCGAAACGGCAGAGAGTTCTAAGAAAAATCTATAAGAACGTTAGTAGGAGCATGCAACAAAACAAATCAGTCGGGATATATAAACCAGAATCCCCATAAAAATAACTTTGAAATTAAAGCTCTACTTGCGCGGCATTTATCGTAATCACGTGTTCAAAGCGTACCAGCCGACAGGTTAACCGAAGAATTTGTGACGTGTGTGCGACGCAGACAATTTTTTTGTTAATTGAAAAATGGTGAAATCTTTGTGGGAGACGCTGTCGGCGTGAGTACCATCACCCCCCAGGAACGCCTTGAACACAAGTATCACGTTTCTTCTTAGTTTATGAAACCAAAGTAGCATGAATCGACGAATATCAAAACGGCTTGCTCGACGATTGATTTTAATATAAAATATTTCACTCACAATTACAAGCCTCAGATGACTCCTCTTATAAATTCGCGTCGGTTTCGGGAAGAATCCCTTAAGAAAACATTCATCCGTCGAGATTTGCACTAGCTAGGGGAGCTGAAACGGAAGGGTGGGGGTAGTAAGACTGGGGGTAGCTTAGTGGAACACCAGCGCACCTTTTGACATTATCGCTAACTACTTCCTACACGCGATGCATAGTTACTAAAATTTTGATGAAGCATAATATTTCCAAAGGATAAAATATTCTTTCGTCATTCGTATCTAACATAATGATTATACAATGATAAAATTTTACAAATGTCCAACTTGATCGATACATTAAAGTAAAACGACAAAGCTCGTTAAATTTTATATACGTACAGTGCGCATCCATCATTGCGCAGAACAATAATCAAAATAATTTTAAGAAATTTAGAAAGGAGTATCTCTCTCTTTCTTTCTCTCTCTCTCTCTCTTTCTGTCTGTCTCTTTCTCTCTCTCTCTCTCTCTCTCTCTCTCTCTCTCTGTTTCTCTCTAATTAAAATATATTGACACATCTTTCTTATCTATTTTATGTAGTTATGAAAAATAATTAATATATATTTCTACATTTAGTCGACAATAAATAATATTGCAATACTATATAATATTATATATGGACATTATAAACAATATTTGTTGCGCAAAGATATCAATTTGAAATTTACCAATGAAAAATCTTATTAAACAGCTATGGAAAATACGTTAATTTTTGAATGTATATATAATATAGCCAAATAATATATTATATATACCTGTATTATTATTTATAAATTGAAATATAATTTTGTTAAGTCATAACAAATGATAAAAAGTTAATTCTTCTAAATATAATATTATTTATTACTGAATATGTAAATGAAAAAATATATGGACCAATCAGAATGAACTTCGTCACTTTTAATTGGACATTTGTGCATTTATCTACGTTTAACCAATCTTCTTGTTCAAAAATTGTTTATTTCTGATTGGTCATGAAAATTAATTAAATCTGAAAAAAAAGCTATATTAAAATCATATAAAAGGAACAGAAAACTGAAGCAAACTGAAGCAGACATAAACTTACCAAACGAATAGATGCCATCTAGTAATCAAATTGTTTAATCTTATAACGAACTTTTATGAATACGAATGAGACGTGCAACTAAATTTTATGTTTCATGTAAAGTGCGAATGAAGTGAAACTGTTAAGAAATATCTTTATTATTCTATTTCATAAAACATTTTGATAGTGATGTCAAAAATGACGGGATACGATACGCACGATGATGGTCCTGGATTTGTTGGTATTAGATTTTGTCAAGAATGTAATAATATGTTATATCCAAAGGAAGATAAGGAAAACAAAGTGCTTATGTATGCGGTTAGTATTTGTTAATTAAAAATTCAATAATATCGTATCATTAAAGAACTGATGGAGAACTTAACCTTAAAAAAATTATATTTACAGTGCAGGAATTGTGATTTTAAACAATTAGCTGATAGTAATTGTATATATGTAAACAAAATTATGCACGAAATTGAGTATGTATTAACCCGTATCAATAATACACGATTATATTACATTATCTATTATTTCATAAATTTCTTATATTGTCATTTTTAACCTTAGTGAATTGACACACATCGTTGCTGATGTTATATCTGATCCTACTTTACCAAGAACAGAGGACCATCCCTGTCCTAAATGTAATCACAGAGAAGCTGTATTTTTCCAAGCTCAAACCAGGAGAGCAGAGGAAGAAATGAGATTATATTATGTATGTACAAATCAACATTGTTCACATAGGTGGACAGAATAAATTTAATAATTTGCGCTACGAATCTATTTAATAAGTATATTTTTATATGATTTAAAGTAATATACTATTATAAATAAAATTCATGTAAATATGTATAAATTTAAATTTAATATTTTTAAGAACAACTCATAAATTTATAATTATTTTTGTTCTTTCCTTAACACTTTCACGGTTAGGTGTTTGCAGTTTTCATTATTTGCGATTATTGTGATAACACTGACTGTCATAATAAATTATTAAAACTGTTATTATATAAATCTTAACAGATAATAATAATACTTTTTTATCATTAATAAATATTTTTTATTAATTTAATACTTTAGTAATATATGATATTTTTCAAAACATTTGCCTCCATGAAGTGGAATGTTACAAAAAAAAACATATGTATGCTGTTGAACTTCTTTTTTTTTGCTGCACTGTATACTCTGCAGGCATTTCTAAGATATTTTATGGCGCCTTGTACTATTATTTTACTTATTTTATGCTTCCTCATATTAGTAAACAACCTATCTTGTGGATAATATTTTATAACTCTTTTTATGTATGAAGTACCTATTTAAAAACTTAATTTAATGGACAATATATATATATATATATATATATATATATATATATATATATATATATGTATATATATATCCTATAATATGTCTCTATAGACATTTGACTTACTCATTTGTGACTCATCTATTTCGGGACTGAAGTTCAGTAATTTATGAGCAACTTCTAATAGAAACTTTTTAATAATTATCTTATTTTCCAATTCTTTCTTATAAATTTAATAAGAATTAAATAATTCACAGTTTATTAAATATAATATTGATCTTCTTGTCTATTTTTTGTTTTACGTAAAATTGAAGTACGAAGTAAGAATTGAGTACGAAAAATCTTGGTCAGTCCAATCCATTCCTTTCATATATTTTTTATATTCTATTAGTTGGCTTTTTTATTCTTTTGTTTGTTTTATGACATATACTTTCAAATCATAGTTGCAAAATGAATGGTAAATATCATATATAAAAGTTTCTTTTTTCTCTTCCATGCTTGAACCATAATATTATTCTTTTTATAAAATTTTGTTTTATTTTCATTTAAATTAAAATTTTTTAAATAATCTGACACACTTCTACTTCTTTATAAAGTTCCACAAAATATTGTTTTACTTTGCAATAATTGCTGTGCAACTTTAACACTATTATAATAATTGTCCATATGATAATATGATATTATAAATTTATAAAAGAATTTAAGAAGATATTGTTAATATACATTTACTTTCTTGTACACAACATATTTCTAAATTGCAAATGTATTCCATGATACTTTCACAGATCATGCTTTAATCAATAACCCATATTTTATAATTTTTATAGGATTGTATTTGTAAAATAATAGTTTTTCTCTCCATAATATAATGCTTTCATCAAGGAACAATTCTCTCTCTGATTTGTATACTATTAAAAACTATAAAATTATAAGTTTAATTTTGTTTGAGTCTATTTTTACAGTATTCATTATTACTAAAATGTCAATATCAATATATCTGTTGAAATCATTCTCTGATCATTGCATTGCCAAAAATTGGAATATAAAGTAATGGATTGGTAGACAAATATAATATTTTCTTTTAACTTCCACACGAATCTCATTGGAATGATAAGACCAATAAATTTTTTTTCATTTCAATAATACTTATATCAGTCCATACTTTATTTCTATTCATGTTATTATTTGAATTGTTTTGATAATAATTCCTATTTGATTCCTTAATGAGTATGTCTATAAAATCTATCTCTCATAATGAGAACTAAATATGACTTTATATTTGTTAAATCTACAGATATTGTTTTTACATCTGATTCTCTTAAAAAAAAAAAAATCATTTTTCATGCATTCGCTATTCTCGTCAAAATCATTGTCATTATAACTTTCGTCATCGAAAAAGTTTCGCAAAGAAACTCATCGAACGATATTAACATAAATATCACTTTCACTATCTTCGTCATTACGATTTGACGTTTTATCACTATCACTATCAATATCAATATATCTGATAATAGGTCAGCATATACTTTTCTCATTCTTATCATTCTAATGTATTTTAATATGTCAGATTTTTATGAATGTCAATTTTGTAAACAATGAGTAATAATATTCTTTATACAGTTTGATATGAATTGTATAAATGATTTCTTTCAACTAAGAAGAAGATTCAAATGTTTACTATTAATGATGAATTATGTTAATCCTATGTTGTCGTCCTTTACTCTAAATAAACATAAGATATCAAATTCGATACAAAGTTGTCATGAAAACCGATATCATACAGACGTGAGACACCGTAAGCGGCTGATCACATTATAACATAACAACTGCCGTGAAAGCATTAAGTTTTTCTTTAACATATTAAAAATCCTCGAAATTTTGAGAAAAACATTATAAGAGATTTGTTTTATCACATATATCACATAATATAATCATTTTTCCATCTTTCTCATTTCTTAAAACGTTTTATCTCTTCTTCGAACGTTTTATTATCTTTAGAAATACTTTTAAACTCGTATATATGTATATCGTATGTATATTGAAAATACAAAATGTAAAAAATATAACCTATATGTTTTTAATTGGAAAAATTGATTTAAATGTTTAATCAGAAATATTAAAATATTATAGAGAAAGGAATTAAATAATTATATGAGCATATGTACATGTAAATGAATTTTTGTAAAATATAAATAAAATAAGATACTAAATATTAAAAGATGCCAACATTTATACATTGTGATAGTTGGTAACAAAAATATGAAATAAAAACCAAAAATTATACCTATATAGGTACAAACATTATATAATGCCGTCACTAAATAACCAACAATATGTCGTAATATAAATGGAAAAAAAAAAATAAATAAAATAAAATAAAATAAATAAATAAATAAATAAATAAATGTACAATGTTTTTTATATATTCGTATTTATACAAAGGTATTTGAAAAAATAAAAAATAAAAATTATATATATATATATAAATATATATATATATGTATACGCGATAAACAAACCAAATATTGGTTTTGCAATAGCATTAAGTTCTGTTAGTAATAATATTTTATACAATTCAGGTCTAACAACATTAGATTGTTAAATAGAGACAAATAATTTAAAGCAAATATTAGTGATAAATAAATAATTTTATGATGAAGGTTTGCTAACATGTATTAAAGCATTATTTAGTATTTAGTATTTTGTTATGCTTCCGTGATCATATATTCGATATAAAATTAATGTTACGTTAAAATAATATACTTATCTTGTCTGTGTGACACATTGACGACATTTTTGACTCAGCATATTTTATACAAATATGTGTATGCGTGTATATGTGTATTTGTGTGCTAAGTTTAGTACGGAAAACTAATACCAGATAGCAGTAGTATACAAATCATAGATTTATGCAGAAGGAAGATTCTAATCTTCATTAAGACTTTATCTGCGATGATGGGTAATATCGATGACGATTGTGATCAGCTAGAAGTAGATGTTAAAAAAAAGATGGATAATGATCAGCAAAATGGTGATGTAGTTTCGACCGAATCAAATAATGAAGAAAGAGATGTACGTTAAAAATTTATCAAATATATATTATCATTACATTCAAATAATATTAAAGTCATTGTCATTTGACGACGTCATATTATGGATATTTATCAAAAAATTTGTATTTAGAATGAGAATATCTATTGTCTGTAAAATGTGTAATATATTAATCAGAATTAAAAGAAATATTATTTATTATATATGAAAATAATATGCTTTAAATTTATTATATGATTGTAATTATAGAAAAATCTTATCCTTTTCTTTCTTCTTA
The DNA here is from genome assembly GCF_912470025.1 of Vespa velutina. Taxonomy (NCBI): domain Eukaryota; kingdom Metazoa; phylum Arthropoda; class Insecta; order Hymenoptera; family Vespidae; genus Vespa; species Vespa velutina. Next base: position 1,957,266 of record NC_062209.1, read on the forward strand.
TATACATATATATTTTTATTACAGATAATAGAAAAGATAATAATTCTGAATTTTATATTTTTCACAGATCAATGCAGAGGTAGAAGAAGAAAGAAAGAAATATCAACCTACCCGTTTAGAATCCTTTTTTGCAATATTAAAATCTTTAATCATTAGAGCACTGATTGTTTATTTCATCAGTTTTCTATTAAAGCGTAATCAACCAGACAATAATTCTGCATCACTTAATAATGGCAATAATGTTCCAAAATTACAAGCCGTAAATATATTTGAGAATGGAACATCATTTGATCTACATATTTACTTGTCCGAAGCTGAAGATTTTAAATTTGATGATCCAAAAGCATTAATATGGCTAGAACAAGGATTGATTTATGGAGATTGGTATAGTGGACAAAATAATGATGGTTCTAGAAATCTGCATTATACTTTTACTCCATCAGATAAATTACAAAATAATGGTTCTATTTATCTTCATGTATATATTACTAAAACTGGTAAATCTCCAAATCCTAAAGCCGGCAAAAATGTTTATGCCGGTGATCATATGTCGTATAGAAAAAAGATGTTAAATAAATTCAAAAAAATTAAATATCAAAAAAGACATAATTTATTAACTGGCGAAACAACAGCAACTAAAGAAGAAATACAAGTAAGTAAATAGATTTCTTCCAATGTTTAATGAGTATTGTGAACATAGAAAAGATAAAATTTTTAATATAAATTTTTATCTTGATAGAAAGCAGAGATAATGGATCAAGAATATGTCTCACATTGGCATCCAAATTTAACTGTTAATTTAGTAACTGATCAAACAAATTGGATGTATGGACAAGTACCACAACCTTTAGATGAATGTGAGTAATATTTATAAATTATGATATAATAGAAAAACAAACAATTATGAATATCACTAAAATTAATTTGTGAATAATATATGTAGATATAAATTTCCTGCCTGGAAAATCATATTATACACCAGTTATATATATGAATGATTTTTGGAATATGCAACGTGATTATCAACCATTAAACAATAGTGTAAAAGAATTAGAGCTTAGATTGCTATATCAACCTCTTTCATTATTCAAATGGCAAATCTATGCAGCTCAATCTATAAGAAACAAATGGTCATCTTCAGTTTTAGGTATGTAATAATATAAGCATTGTGAAAATTTTTAATTAAATCTGAAAAAAATACTCTGAATTACTTTTTTTATTTCTTTAGGAGATACGTCTGACGAAGATGATACGGATCAAGACACTTTAAAAGAAACATTATTAGAAACAAATCCTTATTTGTTGGGATTGACTATAATTGTATCAATTTTACATAGTGTATTTGAATTTTTAGCATTTAAAAATGGTGAGTTAATATTAATCTACATATTTTATACTTATGATTTATTAATTCTAATTTATCTATTTCTAGATATTCAATTTTGGAATAATCGTAAATCTTTGGAAGGATTATCAGTACGATCTGTCTTTTTCAATGTTTTTCAATCACTTGTTATTCTACTTTATGTGTTAGACAATGAAACAAATACAGTAGTTCGTATTAGTTGTGCTATAGGTTTGTGTATTGAAATATGGAAAATTAACAAAGTCATAGATATTACTGTTGATAGAGAATCAAGAATATTTAATGTCTTTCCGAAAATATCCTTCCATGATAAAGGTTCATATGTGGAATCTTCCACGAAAGAGTACGATAGACATGCATTTAAATATCTGTCATGGGCTCTTTTTCCACTCATAGGAGGTTATGCAATTTATTCTTTAATGTATCTAGAACATAAGGGATGGTATTCTTGGATACTGAGTATGTTATATGGATTTTTATTAACTTTTGGCTTTATCATGATGACACCACAATTATTTATAAATTATAAACTTAAAAGTGTGGCCCATCTTCCTTGGCGTATGATGTCATATAAATTCCTTAATACTTTCATTGATGATATCTTTGCATTTGTTATAAAAATGCCAACACTTTATAGAATTGGTTGCTTCCGGGATGATATAGTTTTCTTTATATTTTTATATCAGAGATGGATATATAAGACTGATCATTCAAGAGTAAATGAATTCGGTTTTTCAGGTGAAATGGAAGCTCAATTAGTTAATGATAAAAAACAACGATCTATCAAAGATCGTTCAAAAGATGAATTAAGTAAAAAAGATAAATAATGCTTGATTTAGAGTTAGTATAAAATATGTTATCTTATAAGTTAACACTCAATTAAAAAAATTTACTAGTACTAATGTACATAAACACATACGTAAATGTATCTACCTGAGTTATATACATTTTTGTGTGTATGCAATATATTCAATTAGTTTCAATCTTTAGATGATTACAGGAGCCTCGCAAATTTTAAAAATATATTGTTATTTAATGTTATTTGGTATATGTATTGAAGAAGTAATGGTAATATTTTCATACATTTGTAAAAACCTTTTTTTCCCCCGGAACTAATTAATATTTTTTTTTATTTGTACTGTGGAGCTATGCGTAATACATTGCAATAAAATTGAAATTTGTATATTGGTAATTTATTTTGTATGACTATTTCTATAAGAAATTCTTTCTATATGACATTACTTTTATGATCCTAACACTTCTTATAACTTCATAAGATATAAATCCATTTTTATTCTTTTTTTTTTTTTTTTTTTTTCAAATATATCTACTAGTATAATATTATAATTTATATAATTTTTATGTAGATGTAAGAAGTGTAGGTAATATAATGAATATATTTTGTAATAATGTTACAAAATATTCTGATTAAATTATTTCCTAAGATTATTAAAAAAAAAAAAAAAAAAAAAAAAAGAAAAAAAGAAAAATTTGATGTTATATTTATTATTTTGCAAGTCATATCTCCACAAGAAACATATATGTGTACATATACATACACATAAATAAATCTATAAATATAATTTCTTCATATTCAAAAAATATGTATTTTTAAGAAAGAATGTTTACCTTAATTTTGTTTTCCATTTATATACGATTATATTGTAATATATTCTTGCAAAAAATATTCAGTATTTGATAAACAATTGCGTCGTGTTCATTATGCAAATTTGTTAAATTGTTAGCAGTCTTAGATTTAATTATAATTATTGTCTTTAATAAATCAAAATCATGATGTACTTTCTGCTTTTGTGGCTCCTTTATAGACAATTGAAAGAAATATTTATTGTAATTATTAAATTTATTAATCCTTTATTTCTTATAAGTTTTAGAAGTATTAAAAGTATTAATAGTTTTCTTATAAACCAAATACTATGCGGTTTATTATATTTTTTAACTATTGTAAGATGCAAAGATTAATGAAGTATCAATTTACAATGTGGAATAGATAAGCAAAATAAACTATTTTTTGTATTCACTACGATTATGTGATTATAAGTAAATTCAAGGAACTAAATATATATATATATATACATACATACATACATACATACATACATACATACATACATATATATATATCTCAATTTACATCGAACGTGAAAATAGTGTAATAGTTAGTTATTTAATAGATGAGAAAATTGAAATGAGAAATTAGACGATATATATAATGAACTATAACTGTTTCATAAAATATAGAATTTTGAAATTACACATCACGCGATCGTATATATATTTTCGTGCAATGCACTAGTCATGCGTTTTTTTTTTTTTATGTTGGTGTGTTTTTATGATACGTAACAACACACACGCACAAACACACACACACACACACATACACACATACATACACACAACACATTTTACTTATAGTAACATATATATTAGTGTACAAGATTAATCGCACTTAAGATTAAATTGAATGTAATTGCATTTAATTGCACATTTAATCTAATCGTATCCTTGAAGGTAAGTGCAAAAAAAAAAATTGTAAGAAATGTTTGAATTAGTGTTAACAATTGTTTTATAATTTATGTTAAAAATGCTGACATTTACTTTCATATATTGTTTTTATATTATAAGTAAGTATGCATTATTACATAATTATTAGCTTAATTAATAAACAAAACATAGACAAAAATAATATGTTCATTCAAACGAATTACACATTCGTAGGAGATGATTAATAAGTTGATAATTAATACGATATTTATTACGAGAAAGCACTTTTTCCTTCTTCGCGTTATTATATAGAATTATAGATAGTATATAAGTGCTTGTTATTTTAAAAAGTAGTACACAAATTGTGTGTGTATGTATGTGTGTGTGTGTGTGTATGTGTGTGTTTTATCTTTCCTGTAACAATACATTGTAAATAAAGTACTTTCATCCTGAGTTTTATATACATATTTATCGAATGATTAAGGTAGACTAGGCCTGCTATTTCAAAACTGCATAATCAATGCATTATTTCTCATAACGTATAAGTTAAATTGATATTCGTATTTCCTTGTTACAACTATTTGAATATGTAACTTCCTATTACATTATTATCATCATCGTTATTATTATTATCATCATGATAATTATCAATATCGTTAAACAAATTGATCCATTTATGAAGATTTTTTTTTTTGCTGCTTGCACAAGGTATATGTAATGTAAAGTTCACGGTATATATGACTCATAATATAGAAATTGAAAATAAATATTCTGAAAATGATTTTATCTATTCACATAACAGAGGTTTCAATAAAATATAATGCAACATCACAGTCTGTGCTTCGAGTTCGAGCATAGATTTAACATTGTGGCAAGTTATGTTCATTTCTTGAATAAACCATAAATAAAGTTAATCACTACGGTCTTTACCCGTTCTGTTCGGTAACAAATTCAGATGTGATTTTTTTTTTTTTATGTTACATCTAATTCCTTATAATTATAATCTTATTTTAAATCATGAGGAAGATAACTATAATCACGTTTATACATTACTTTAAGGCAGAATTTATTATACGTAGAACTATACTTTGCAATAAATTGACTTTTTTTTTATGTTAATGTTATGTAAAAAGGAATTGTTGTATAATAAAAAATATTATCACGTTACATTACATGTATGTGTGTATGTGTATGTATGTATATGTATATATATATATATATATATATATACACACATGTATACATAAAATGTATAATAAACTTGTTAATGTGAGAGTTTGCCACAAAAGAATAATATATAATTACAATTCCAATGTTTATGGAAGTAGGGGATATAATAAAATTATAATAAATATTTCTTTAATAATATTCATTCAATAAATATTGATTTAATTGATTTAATAAATTCATTAAATTTGTTAACAATAATTGCATTAAAAATTTGTATCAAACATAGAAAGAACTATTTTATATTTATTGAAATAATGTTAAAAATTAATTCGATTCTAATCCCTCTAATTCACTTATAGTTTAAAGAATGTTATTTGAGGTATTTTAAATGCATTGTAATGTTTGTTATATCTAATCTCGTACATAAATGCTATATAGTAAATAATACGTAAATTATTCTGCAATAAAGAAATGTATAAATTTAATCTACAAAATTTAACGCACATACAGGGTTTTTTTTTTCAATAATTTCACAGGCTTACAAGAAAATAAACATTTTGTTTTGCATTGTTGTAGTTTTATATCCTTCCAATGCCACACTTTTAAACTTGAACTGCACATATAACAAAGTATTTTAGTTTATTCATTTATTGCTAATATTTGAATAGTTTTGATAGAATGTGGCACTGGATGGATTTAATAGTAAATATATGCAAAGCATTCATCATTTATCAATCACACAAAATATAGTATAAAAGAAAATAGTTAATCAATTTATAAGTGCAAATATGAACTATCACTGTTTGCATAGACAAAATTCGTTAGTAAATTAAAGTTTATTTGCCACAAAAGTATAGTTATAAGAGAATTATATTGGTATCGATCCTAATATCATATATATGTATATATATATATGTATATATATATATATATATATATTTTTTTTTTTTCTTTTATATTAGTAATAATAACAAATTAAACTTCTTACGATCACATGAAACTAAGCATGCTATATGTTGCTTGTTGATAAATTACAATTGTTATAAATGTAAAATCTGTTAGATACTGTATAAAATTTATCAATTTGCAAGAATAATAAATTAGAAATGAAATTTTTGCTATCGAAATATTATTCTTTTTCTTATTATAACTTTTTTTTTCTTTTTTTTTTTTTTTTTATATAAGTAATTTGACAGATGAACTTTAATTTACATAACAGAATTTTATATTATTTACGTATGTTGGCGGAATTAATTCTGCTTCAAATTCAATGTTGAAACCTTTCTTAGAAATTAGCTGCAAAAAAAAATTGGTAAACACATAAATAATAAATAATATTAATTCTAGAAATAATTATCTTTTGTGCTAAAATAGGAAAAATGTTGTAGCAATAATTGTTTCTATAAGTAGATTTTTTTCCATTAAGTGCATCATGCACTACTAAAAATGGCAGTAATTTTAAATAACAAACATGTATCTAAACTATTTAAAAAATTAAGCTGTGCTTGACATTGATTAAGTATGATATTAAATTTCCCTTAAAAAATATTTTGAACGTATCTATATATAGATAATAGTATAGTGTAAATTATAATGATTATAATTTGTTCACAGCTTTTTATCAATGCATTTTCTTTCTTTGATTGGAGGATTTATTTAATAAAACCTCTGTTTTATTTGTTTGATAGTCTATCAAATTATTGTGATGTATATGTAATTATTAAGCTACCAGCCCTGCATCTTTTGCCATACTATAAAATGCACTGGATGAATTTCGAAGTAGCACCTCGGGGGAATCATATTCAATAATGAGTCCTTTATCTAGTAGAATAACTCTGTAAAATATATCATTTATGAATTATTCATATACGAAATAATATATAACAAATAAGAATATAATACATACTTATCAGAGTCAAGAATTGTATTAAGCCTATGTGCTATTGTTAAAACTGTGCAATCCTTAAAGTCTTCCCTAATTGTTCTTTGAATTAAATCATCAGTTTCTAAATCAACTGCAGCTGTTGCTTCATCTAATACGAGAACTTTGGTTTTACGAAGAAGGGCTCGTGCTAGACATATCAGTTGTCGTTGGCCCACACTGAGATTATCACCTCCTTCAGATACTTCATGAAGCAAACCATTGAATAAATCTAAAATGAAATATTAAAAAAAAAAAAAAAATGTTACACGGTTATGCATCAAATTTTTTCTATATGCAAAAATTTATAAAAATATATTTTGTTAGTACTTTGAACAAAAGATTTAAGATGAGCGCGCTCCAATGCTCTCCATACTTCATCATCTGTATGTTGATCGAAAGGATCTAAATTCATTCTTAAAGTTCCCGAAAATAATACTGGATCTTGTGGTATTATTGTTAATTTAGTTCTAAGATCATGAAGACCTAAAGTAGCAATATCAATACCATCAATAATGATTTTGCCACTTGCTGCTTCAAGTATTCTAAATAAAGATAATGTTAAGGAAGATTTGCCAGCACCAGTTCTACCAACAATGCCGACTTTTTCTCCTCCCTTAACAGAAAATGTTAAACCATGGAGAATAAGATCTAATCCTTCTCTATAACGGACTTTGTAATCCTTAAATTCAACATAACCATCTGCAGGCCATTCTTTTGGAGGAACATTCTCTGGATTTACCCAAGGTGCTTCTTGAGGAGTTTCACCATATTCTTTTATTCTCTCTACTGCTACAATATTTGTTTCTACATCAGAAGTCATACGTACAAGCCAATTTAAAGTTTGTGTAATCTGGAAAGATATATATATAATTCGATTTTATCATATTTTTATAACATAACTTAATACGTGATAATTGTAAAATATTTTTGATATAAAAATAATTTTACCTGTAAAGCATAACTGACGGATAATCCAACGATACCGGCACTAATAGTATTCCTTCCTAATACAACAAATAATGCAGCAAAGAATATAATTAAATTTCCAACCATCTCCAACCGTATTGCAAGCCATCTATAATATTTGTATTATATGTTGAATATATTATTACAATTATGTTATTTTTAATTAAAAACTTAGTACACATTAAATATATATATATATATATATATATATATACCTATTTGCAATTATACCAGGATAATAACAAACTTGATTAAAATCTACTTTGCTTTCTGATTCATGTATAAATCTATCCTGGACACCAAATGCTCTAATCGTTTGAGCTCCTGAAAATTAAAGTATATGTCTATATGTACTAATTTTCATGTACTTACTTTTTTTTTTTTTTTTTTTTTTATATAAGGAATATATGTAGTAGAAAACATCTGCATACCAGTTACAGATTCACTAAAATGTGAATATATAGGAGATCTTGATATAGATTCCAAACGTTTCAATTGTCGCGAAGTAGCGACATAGAAGCGCTGTATGAAGTAATAAATTAATCCTATTGGTATGATCACAGAAACAAATTCTGGAGTACTGAAGCTGATAACGAAGAGAGTTGCTATTACCTGTAATAGGAATATATATTTTAAAATAATAGAATTAAATTTATATATTTTGTTTCTATAAAAATAAAAATAAAATATTTATTATTATGTGAGATATAACCAGCTATTGATCATAAAATATATATAAAAGCAACAAATTTAAATTATAATATATTATGGATATTATGGGGATAATTTATGATATTCGAAGCAAAAAAAAAAATAATTTCACATAAGAAAGATAGAAATATCACACATGCACAATCTGATAAAATAAAACACCCATGTCTTTCGAGACACCCATAACATGGCAGAACACGATTGATAAATATATGCCATAGGTCCACCAACATGTACCTTAAACACAATTATTATTCTTCTTACACTCACTCACATACATACATAAATATATATGTGTAATTACACATATAACATATATACATATACATATACATATACATATATACATATATATATATATATATAAACATATATATATATATATATATATGTATACAAATTCAAAATTGTGCCCTGTCATTCATAGTACATCACAGGAACACATCTAATATGTTTAATTTTTTATAATACATAGAATTCACACAATAAGCATTTATAAAACGGACACAATTATACTTATTTAATTTTTATAAAGAATAAATATGCATATAAAACTACTGCATAAATAAATATCCATATAAAACTACGATTCATAAAATGCAAAATACAACTAATAACTTAATAATATATAAATTTCATTATTCACATTTTTATATTATCGAAAGTAATTATAGAATAATTGTATAAAATATATATCTTGTTAGAATCCAAATATCTGTATATATGTACTAGTGCTTTCAACTAAAAATATAATAAATAATATACAAATATTGAATTTCTATTTAAAGATATTGAAGTAGACTCTGTGAGTCCCTGTTCAAGAAAATCTATATAAAAATAATATGAAACATTCAAGAAGTTAATTTTTTGGATTCAGATCTCTTCCAAAAATTACCTCGAAAAGACAATAGATGCTATCAGAAATTTGTGGGGGAAGAGATGTATCCAGTACGTCGACATCTTTAGCAAACCTGGAGATAATACGACCAGTAGGTGTTGTATCAAAGAAGGTCAATGGAGCACGCATCACAGCACGCAGCATCATTATGTGCATCTGGCGAGCAGCCAGCCAGCAACCCAGCTGAGGTGCCAAATCGCAGAAAAAACTCGCCATCGCTACAACATCAGACATTGATAGATTTCATTGTAACCATATTGTAGATGGTCAACGATTTTAAGGATCCAATGCTATATTACATAAACATAAGATTTTTTAAAAATTACAGGTTTACATTATCTTCAATAAATAGAATTTTATCAATTGTAATCATTGGATAGTATTAATAAATTTTTATAACAATATCTTGGAACACAATATTTTTGAAAATTTTATAAGCCACATTATAAATAATGAATATGCAAATAATGATTTGACATAAAATAAATATTCTTTTCTTTATAACTTTTCAAACATTTGATTTATTTAATTCTTGTTCGTCTCATGTTATGCGAGGGGGTGAAGTTTGCTGTGACATGCAAAGTATAATGAAAACATTTTTCAAGAACAGATTAACATATGCACAGATAATTCCAATTTTATGAATTTATATTTTATGAACGACAGCATTACATTTGTTTTTTTAAATAATATAATATTTAAAAAATCTTTCCCTTTTTTTAATTTAACATTATTAAAATTTTCAAAAAGAAAAATGAATTGTTAAGAACAAAGAATATTTTCATTACATTGCCTTTATGGGAAATATAAGTTTTCACAATATGAACGAGAGATTGGAAAAAATCAATTCATAAAAATGGGAACTACCTTTACTGAATTTGAAAAAAAAAAAAAAAAAAAAAAAAAAAAAAAAGAAAAAAAACCTTTCTAAAAGACAGTAAAAACAGTGCAAGCAAATATACAGTATTAAAAATATAACAAGCACAAGCATTACTACCTTTAAATAAATACATTACTTGTATAATTGTGTCCATTACCTTAATTGCTAAAAAAATTACACATTTAAAATACAATAAATTATTATTTTTTTTTTTTTTTAAATATATTGGCACATACAGTCAGTTCAAGATGTGTCCCATGATATATTTACAAATGAAATATGAATATGAATTTGATTTTAATTAGACAGTTTTATAATATTTGAATATTTTATGATATTACATGCATTTTATATATATAATCATAATCATATATGATATCTTATATTTTATATGTACGTACAGTAATAGTATTAAATAATTATTTCATTTAAGTAATATTCATAACAAAATATATTTTCAATCATTAATACCAAATAAATATGAAATTGTTATGTATATTAATATAATGAATCTATAAATATTACATCCCCCCGCCCAAAAGAAAATATATATGAATGTGAGAAGTATTCATTCAATTGATTTGTCCTAATGTAGAATCTAATAAAAAAGTCATTATTCCTTCAATGAAACTGACATCTTTAGTATATTAAAAATAATATCAAATTATCAACAAGTTCCATACTGTTTTTCCATAAACAGTTATAAAATATATTTATAAATAAATATTACTAATTTTATAAAACGATAATTCGGATGTATTGAAAATATTCCTAAATAGACATACATACGACATATACGCGCGCGTTAATTAAATAGTAAATTATATTACTATAATTTGAAAATGTACTATATATGGACTTTATATATATATATATATATTTAGTAATTTTTTATATGATAATATAGAAGTAACTTTTTATGCACCCTTATATATATTAGCATATAAAGCATTACGTTTCGAAGTTATTTGGAATAATTGAATGTATTTTTGCAAAAAAATTTGCTAAACATGTATTTCAACTGTACAGAACAACCAATAAATTTTATCTACCATGTACCTAATAAATATATTTTTTTTAAATATATAATTAACAAGTAATTAACTTGTACATATTACATGTACATGTGGTATACAAAAAAAAAAAATATATATATATATATTATTATATAATTTTTGATATTATCTGTTTTATAATATCAAAAATAATCAAGTTATTTTTATTCAAATAAATAAGAATTTAATTTTGTTTTTTTAGATACGAACAAATAGTATTATTAAGTGACTATGTATTATGAACAAATATAGTTTTATTATAATCTAGTTATACTGAATATTATGCAATCTATATAAATATTATTTGTTTCTTTAATATAAAAAGAAAAACTCATAGAACCAAACATCAATAATCAACATGCAATATGATATAAATTCATTGGCCTAATTTTAAAATATATTTTAGAATTATTTTTCTGTAATTTAAAGCTGATGATGATGTTTGTAATAATTAATTTGAACAACTGAACTCAGAAGTTGTCACTAAATGATTATAATAAAATTAAATACACGAAGTGTAATAAAAGATATTTAAAACATTAGAAATAATCGATTTCCATACAAGCAATTTAAAGTAAAATAATAGCAATAAGAATACCAGTACACTTTATAGACATTATACTTAAGCTGAAGGCAAATTTCAAGAATTGATTTTAAAATTAAATATTTGTAAACTTTGATAAAAAATGATAAGTCATGGAAAACATGTACCTCAATTAGCACATTAAGATCAACAAGCAATTGCTTATACCAAGTCAACAACATAATATTGACTGATTAGAAATTTCCATTTGTAATAATTTTTTAAGAATCAATATTTGTTAAACGTTGTAATTTCAACGTGAAAAATATCATACCCGAAAGAGACAAGAGATCCAAGAATGCAGTATGGCTGGTAGAATATTGTCAACAACATCGGTGTCTTTACCGAGTCGACTAAGAATGCGACCAGTTGGCGTTTGATCAAAGAACGACATCGGGTTGTGAAGAACATGGCACATTGTTTTCTGGAAGAGACACGTGGAAGCGATTACCATCCCCTTTGCCGCGAAAAACGCCGTTCCAAGTACTGTCAGGCCTACAATGATTGGTGACAACTTTGGTAGACATTAAATTGACAATTATATTAACATTTACGTCATTTCATAATCAATTTGATGGCATAAAAAATGAACAACAGTTTTGATTATAGCGTATCACCTGCCCAGTATAATGTGTAAGTTTCTGATTGCAATCACACATGAATAGAGGTGCATTACAAATGAAAAGAAAACAAATTGTATTATGCAAAGTTATAGTAAAAGCAATAAATTATATAGCGACCGAACAAAGCAGAAGAAACTAAATATTACTCTATCAAAAGTTAAAAGCTACATAATTTGTTACTACATATTCTTTTTACTATTAGTCCATTACATCTATAACAAAACAGCTATTAATGAAAAACCACAAAAAACTTAAGATGTCAGTTTTCCTACATTTTGCTTTTATAAATTAATTACATTTGTACCCATTGGTGGACCATTATTCTTAGTAGTGATATTTTAAGCAACATAGGTGTGTAATTTTTACAAAATAAAAAGAACTTTATCTATTCTGTGAGATTAATTTGAAATCTCACATACCGACGCTAGACAAAATAACCAGGCCCTAATATTTGGTGGCAGAACGTTGTCTATTACATCAACGTCCTTTCCAAAACGATTTAATATTCTGCCAGATGGAGTAGTATCAAAGAATCCGACAGGTGATCGCAGTGTGGCAAATAACAATTCTGAATGCAGCAATTTACTGCTCCTTAAACAGCCAATAACCAACGCCAGCTGTGCAAGCATCACAAAAGTCGCTGAAATTTAATTGTAACTTATTGCAACAAATGAATTGTAGTATGAAATAAATGCAATTATTATCGCGTATTAAAAGTTCTTAATATAATTATTTTTTTTTTTATATAATATAATTATTTAAATAATATCAATTATAAGTATACCAATTATGAAAGTATTATCGCAGAATGTAGAAATATCTGTACGATTTTTGTCATAAAATGAAAACAGAAGCCTTTATGTACACATTTAATTTTTCAAATGTTAAAGGTTTAAACACCATTTTTGTTAATAATTTGAAAAGTCCAACATAAGTCTGTGCAACAAATTGTTGATATTATTGATAATAATATTTCAGTTGCAAAATAATTCCAAAATTAACTACAAAAACATAGTTTCTAACTAAAAATAACACAGAAATATAGATTTCCATAATTTGGTATATACATCCATCTTTACTTATGCAAGAATATTGTATATTTTTTTTAATATACAAGTAGATGAAATTTGTTATTCAGCTACTTCATGCTCATATTTAATATTTAATATTAAGCTTCAAACATATATTCTATAAACATCTAAATTTTTATTTAAATGTCTCTATTCTATGTTATAAGAAATCGAAAATATTTTAAGTAAAAGATATAAAAGAAGACACATGCAAAAATAGATTTAGTTAATAGATATCAATAATAACATATTTGTGTTCAAACATATGCTACTAGAAAGCAGAAGTTTTATAATATAAGTATTATAAGAATGCTTTATTGACACAGCAAACCACACTCGCACTACACTTAGAACTTAACATCTGATTAACATATATTTTCGAATAATGTGTGGCAATACGTTTTTAGAAATAATTTTGGAATAATTAAGAAATAAAACCCTCTGTTATAAAAAGAGAAATATAATTTAATATAGTAATGACAAAATAAATTTTTTCAGAATGCATAACTTTCGTATTAGGTTGATATGGACATAAATATCCCCATAAAAATACGTAAAGGAACATGCCCTTTTTGTACAACACAATTATAAAACAGCACGAGTCAAAGTTATACTTTGTTAGCGGCACAAATAAATAATCGGCTTCTGTATTTATATTAATAATATATACGATAACACAACATAAAAATGCTTACCTGAATAAAATATACTTCCGTGAAAATACTCAATTTTTACAGGAAATAAACGAAATCTTATCTGTCAACTTTATAAAATAAAATATGAAGTTAATATAATTTTTGTAACATACCTTGTCCAAGACCAAGAGCTCCATATACTCCAAGATACATGTCTCGTTTTGCTTCATCATTTATGGATTTACCATCCGCAGAAGTCATATTATCATTTGACCATGCACTCAGCCAAATATTTGATCCAATACTGAATGATTGGAAAACAGCATTCATAACTATTGTAGATATAGATAGGAACCATCCAATAGATTTTAAATAGTGAGAATACACTTTCCATTTTACCTAATTTAGAAATGGATCTTAAATTTTCGAATATCAAAGTATTTTTATTTATAATATATATATATAAAATGATTCATTCTCTTACACTGCCAGTTTCAGCCTTCTCTACTTCAATTAATTTTTCACCTATCTTTGGCTGTAATACACCTTTTTCCTTTATATTATTTCCAGTTAAATAGTTTCCAGACTGCTGACTTTCTGTAGAATATTGCCTATGCAGATGATAAAAGATGTTTATATAAATATAACTTTTATTTAATATTTATCTTACCTTTTCAAAGAACCATTTAATGATCTTCTATCAGTTATAGAGCCTGATTCACTTTGACTTTCTGAAATTCTTGACCTAGCACGTGTTAATTTTTCTTGTAATTCTTGTGTACCCATTTTTGATTCCAATTGCTGCTTAATTTCATGTAAATCTGGATCCGAACCATCATCAGTGTGCACTGTTCCAAATTTGTCAGGTCGATTTTACAATAATTAATATATTTTAACATTGATTAATATTAAAACGATAAAGGCATAACCAAAAGAAGCTAATTTAGGGTCAATTTATACTATATTTTAGTATTAGGTTAATTAATATTGCTACATACTCAATAAAATATTATCTTTTTAATAAAGGATTTGAAACACTGCTAAGTATAAGTATTATTAATTAAAGTATTTGAAAAATTTTTCATGCATTTTTTTTTTTTTTTTTTTTACAATGATGTTATAATAATACTATAATATACACTGCAATCATGGATTTAATTTACACTCTTTAACAAATCAATTAGTGAATCTAAGCTACTACTCATGTGTAAAATACTTTTGCTTTTAATAAATAAATATTAAAGCCGAGTGCAACATAATATTTTAAGAATAGCATAAATAGGAATAGAAAAAAATTCGTAATTACTTTTTCACTAACTTACGATTTCCAACTAAGACCCATGGAAAAATATAATTTTATATTAATGACCTATTTAAGCCATTAAAAATTATACGGAAATTGATGCATACCTTCTTGTAAATGTTGCATTAGAAATTCAGCAAAAGCACCCCTTTTGTCCATAAGCTGTTTGTAAGTTCCACTTTCTGTTATTTCACCATCTTTAAGAACAAAGATATTGTCAACCTCAGGTAGATAGACAATGTCATGTGTAATGTGTACCCTTGTCTTTTTCTTTAACAGACCACTAGGGCCTACCACATTTTCAAAAATATGTTTTCCCACATGAGCATCTACAGCACTTAAAGGATCATCCAAGAAATATATATCTGATTCATTATATACTGCTCTGGCTAAAGCAACTCTTTGTTTTTGACCTCCAGATAAGTTTATACCCTTTTCACCAATTTCTGTTTGATCTCCTGCAGGTAACATTTGAAGATCTGGACCTAACATACATGCATCTATAACTCGATTATATAAAGCTTTGTTTAAAGGTTTTCCGAACAAAACGTTATCTTGCAAAGTTGCATTTTGTATCCAGGCTTGTTGAGAAACATATGCAATAGAACCCTATCAATATACATAATAAGTAAAAAAAAAATTTGAAATATTAAAATTACATTATTTAACAAAGTAATTTAAGTACTTACTTTTGTATTAACACGACCATTTAATTTTTCCATTTCCCCAAGAAAAGCTGATATTAAAGAACTCTTTCCAGATCCAACTGATCCAACTACTGCTACTAACTGGCCTTGTTCTATATTCATATTGATATTTTTTAAGGTTGGTTTATCACTACTTTCCATATCCCAAGCAAAACTGCCATTCTCAATAATTAATGGATGTACTAAAAAATAAAATCAAAATCATATTTCTCATATACGAAATAAATGATATAATATTTTACAATTGACCTACATTCAGATTGATCATGATGTACATTATTAGGATCAAGTTCCTCTGTGTTCATGAAATTGTTGATACGTTTAATGGAAACATAAGCCTAAAAAAACATAATATTATTAAAATTATAGTATTAATTAGTTATATTTAAAATAATAACTTTAATTTTTGTTATGTTGTAATTTCATTTTGGCATTACCTGAACTATATTACCTATCATCATTGGTAACATAGAAAGAGGAAATCGTAAAATATTGAATAAACTAAGTGAAACAAATGCAGTCTCACTATCCAAGACATTATTTTTGTCTATAAGTACATAAGTAGCGAAGGATACCAATGAAACCTGAAAATTTATTTTACATTAATGCCCTTTCATTTGAAAAAAAAAAAACAAAAAAACAACAACAACTTAATAAGTTGTTTATTGTAGAATATAAAATATCATAATTAACATACCAAAAATGGCGCACAAGACCAAATAAAACTTGTTCCTGCGTTTAGATATGCTGCTTCTTTTAATACTTGTATTTCTTTCCTTCTAATGCGTAGTATTTGTTCTTCAAAAGATGGCTCCCAAGCATATAATTTTAATACTTTTATTCCATTAAGAACCTCATTCATTAATTTAACTCTCTCATCTTTGTCTTTCATTTGCCGAATTTGTAATGTTTTTACTTTATTTGCAATTAATGCATTTATAGGAATAAGAACAATCATAACAGCTAATCCAGCAAGTACAGCTGGACCTAATTTCTCCCATAAAAAGGTTAGTGCTAAAATAATTTGTAATGGCGCAGACCAAATCATATTTATATATGCTGTCAAATCCATGAACCTTTGTGCATCAACGGACATTAAATTTACTATTTCACCCAGTGTTGATTCTTTTCTGGCAGAATTTGACATTCTCAATGCTTTTCTATAAATAGCTGTTATCAGTGCAGTTCGTATACGTAATCCAACTAAAAACATACGATGAAAGTACTGTGATAATACTAGAGTTTGAAGTGTAGCTGTAATTAAGAGTAAAATTGCATAAAAATAGCCTTTCCACAATGGTTCGCCACCGCTTACAAATCTAATAAGTAATCTGTAAAAAAGAAAACAAAAATAAATATTTATGTAGAAGCAGCATTCATAAATAATTAATTAGAAGATCTTAATTATATTGTACTTACTTTAATAATTGTGGGCTAATAAAAGTCATAATATCTTGTATAAGTTTAAGTACTGCACCAAATAAAAAAGTGGCACCAAAAGCTTTACAAAGTGCTGGTAAAATAGAAGAAACTTTTTTCTTACGATCATTATCAAAATCAACTTGACCAGATGATTTTCTAAATGATGCTTTTGCATTTTGTACACTAAAAAGAAAATCTTATTTCAAGATCTTTTTAAAGACTATCAAAACATGTATTATTACAAAGCTTACCTAAAGTAAGACCAAAATAGCCTTGTTAGCCAAATAAATAAATAATTTATTATTGAATTACATGTGCTTACCTATATTTTATTGTATGTATTGTCATTTAATATACACATGTATTACATATACAACTAAACATACTAAAATACAAACAAACAAACAAAAATTGTTTCTAAAAATAGTAAAACTTACTTATCTCCTTTTTTTGAAGTTTTACTCCAATGCCTATCAAATTTTGGAACAATTTCAGAAGCCGTATCTTCAGGATTCATAGACCATAAATCTGTAGATTCCAAAGGCTTTTTAAAACCTTTCCATGCCAGAGCATCAAACCACGCAAAAGAAAGTCTTGATGGAAAAGATGAATTTTGTTCTGGACACGGTCTTTCCATCTATTTATTAATAACATCCATATTTATATGCTTTTATCTTGAAAGTATTATCATATTTTATCGTTTTATAAATTCTTTCAGAAATTCAAATCTTACCAATGGATATTCCGAATATTTAGGCTCTGCATCAACAATGAAATTTAATAGGAACATTGATATTACTAAACTGTAATAGATCATATATGATACAAACAGGTACGTTGGTTTCTAAAAACAATATTTTATTTTATCTATACTTTTATAAACTTATAAAAAAGAAAGAGAAAAAAAGAAAAAAGAATGAAAGAAAACCTACTTCATTTGAATTTTGCCTTAATAAAGTTCTGAATTGCACAATTCCGCATAATACAAGCAAAAACCAAAACAAAAATAGTAATCCTGATGTACGCATTCCATACTTTTTATTATAGAATAGTAAAATTCCTGCTAGGATCTGAAATAAAAATATAATTGAATTATTGAAAATATTATACTTGGAATTTCTGTCTGAGTATTACTCATCTTTAAACTTTTTTAAGATAAAAAAAAAAAAAAAAAAAAAAAAAAAATATAAAGAATAGAATATATAAAATAGAATATTTTACAAATATATATATATATAAGGGCATTTAGAATAATATACTTACAAAAGTAATGATCTTTACAAAGGGAGTATAGTAATCTACATTGTATACAGCCTCATAATAACTTTTGTATATAGCTCTTCCTAAATCAACAATGGTAAGTACAATTAATATTGTTGTAAGTACTTGTTTAGAAATATATAACCATGTGTACGGAATATTTTTTCTTCTACTATTCAACATATAATAAGCTTCCATAACAGAAAAAGACCAAAGAAACACACATGGTACCCATATTAATACAGTTTTTTGAAAGCATTCTGTCAGATCTGGATCATCTGTATTCCATGATAAATCAGTATCCTAAAATAATGATTAACTTTAATTTGTAATTTTTCTAATTAATTTAACATAAAACATATATATTGAAAATTCTTTTAATATAATAGTGTTATTAGAATGGGCAAAAATTTCATTTAAATTTTACATTTAAAATTTGCAATTTACCTCAAAATAATTTAAGAATAAATTTAAATAAATTATACGATTTATAATTACTTGGAAATAAAATCAAAGGGATGAAAAATGACATTGAAAACAAAAATTATATAATCGTTCTATGATTAATCAAAAATTAGTTCTTACCATATAAGATCGTATTTAAAAACAAAGATAAAATATAACGTATTTTATATCACTTTTTACACATGCAATTTTAATCTTACACGCTCAAAATAAATGTTGGAAATGTTGATTATATTTATCATCTCATTTAATTAATATACATATATATAATTAAACCGTTCGTGTTTGTCAGACTATCGCGAAACAAAACTATTGTTTTAGAAGACAATGAATATACATATATATATATACATATATATATATGTACATACATATATAGAAATACAAATATATAGCTCGATAAAAAAGCTCACCCAAAATTTGGATCCGCAAAATTGATCCATAGTTTGATTTTTCATATCGATACATTTAATCTTTCACTGATCTTTCCTTGTATATGTGGTATGAGTATTTTCAAGGACCTAGTAAAAAGAATTTGTGGAATTATACATGCACATGCTATTCGAGGCCAATACACCTCTTTTTCTTTCTTTTTCTCTCTCTCTCTCACTCTCTCATTCTCTCCCTCTTTCCCGCCACCGACTCGACATCCCATTATCCCTTTTTTTCCTCTTAGATAATATATAATTCACGTCGTTCGTAACACACTATTAAGGATAAAAAAAAGAAAAAAAAAAAAAAAAAAGGAAAAAAGAAAGAAAGAGAAAAAAAAGAACAAATATCACAGACACAACACTCACCTAAAGCACAAGATGTAATTTATTATGTCCGTCTACGGCTATACTCAGTAAATCAAACCTTTCCTGGTTAATTGTCTGAATAAATCACAAAACTACGAATAACACTTGAAACAACATTACCCATTAACGGGCAAATAGAGACTGCAAGGGATTGCGTTCAGGCTAACTGAACTCTGCGTCGAACCGTTGACTGAAACTTTAAAATGGCCAACAGATGGCTCCATTAATAAACTCAGTCACTGCAGAGGAATTTAACCAATGAGATAGCTCAGATGATGTCATTTGAAAGCGACATTGATTGTAACGTTTAAATTGTGCAATTGTCATCTTAATATTTTTAAAGAATACGACATTCGATAAATCTACAATGCTTAACTTATTTGCTTTCCTTTTTTTCTCTCTCTCTCTCTTTCTCTCTTTTTTTTTTGCACCTTTCGTACAAGTAATTTGTTTTAACAAGAAATAAAAAAAAAAAAGAAAAAAAAAAACAACAACAAAAAATCAAAAACATAAAAAAAGAAAAGAAGAACGGAAAGGATGGACAAAGAGGAAAAAAGAAAAGATATAAAAAAAAGAATCGATAAAGAAATAAATCAAATATCGAAATATATTTCATAGTATTTGTGTTTAATGAAAAAGAATTCCCCGACAATAATAATTTCTTATAATAGCTTTTAGTTTCTTTCTTATTTGTTTTAATCACATAGGAGGTCTTTATATAACACATCTTCCATAATACTATCTTGTGCAATAGTCGTCAGTTTGTCAGTCAACAATGTCTGTATGTTATCTGTTATCTATACATCACATAAAAAAGTGATGAATATTCGTATATTAATCTCACGTCCCTTTAGAATGTATCATATAGAAAAGATATATATGAGAATTAAAATTTCGTCATCATTCGTATAATTTTATAAGGCTATATAAAAATACACAACATACACACATACACACACATACATACATACACATACATACACATCATACATACATATCATACATACATACACATACATACACATCATACATACATATCATACATACACATCATACATACACATCATACATACACATACATACATACACATCATACATACACATACATACATACACAAATGTATATCTACATATAATAATATGTACATAATATAATGATACGTCATACCGAGCGCTGTTTCAGGTAACGTACGAATGCGTTTTTCATTAATTCTATTAAATATGTAAATAAATTAAATAAATTTTATTTTACTTTATTTCTTATCAAAAGAAATGAAATGAAAAGATATTATGTAAAATAACGTCAGTGTTTTATAAAAAGAAAATATTTTAGAATAGAAATGACCCATACAGATATAGAAAGTAAAAAGTGAAAAGAACTAAATGGTATATAGCTTTTATAGATATATCGTTATCATCATGGATTACTTGGATTTAGAATCTGACCTTGAAAGTATCGCGAACAGGTTCTTTCGAATTACTACTGATTTCTGATATTGCACAATGTTACACACATATATTCTATTTTATCAATCTCGTAAACAAACCTACGATTATTCAATAAATTATATTAATTATTCTTTTAAATACAGATATTAATATACGGAAAATAATTAATTAAATTTTTCAAATTACCTAGTATATAATATATATATATATATATATATATATATATATATATATATAATTTATATATATAAATAAATATATATATATATATATATATATAAATATCTTTGTCAAAACTTTTTTATCATTTGTTATCATTAATAATTTTCGTAATGATGACATAATAATTTTGGAAATATATCAAACGAGAAATTTATTACGAAATACTTATATTATATAATTACAAATCAATACTACTATCCTCTTTTCATACGAACTTTTTATAATATATTGCCGAAATTTATATTAATTTATTTAATACATGTACTTTAATATATATACATATATATATATATATATATATATATATATATATATATACCATGTTAAAGATTTGTTTTTGTTTTTTGTATTATAATTAGTATTTTAAAAATGATTATTCCACTCACAAAAAAAAAAAACAAAAAAAAAGAAAAAAGAAAAAAACAAAGAAAAAATATTCAACACCAAGAGATTGATATCAATGGCAACGATTGATGTCACTTTAAGATGGTAAGAGATATATATTCTTCACGAAGTTAACGGGATGAATCCAGACAACAGTACAGTGTGAATGATTATGCAGTATTTTTTTCTTTTTCTATATACAGAACAAATATCTCGAATTGCAGACTGTTACGTTCTATCAAGGATCATGAATAAGTAGAAATTAAATTTATTACCATACTGAAAAAAAAGAATACACATCATATTTTTAAGTTTTAATAAGATTTATAATTGTGATGTTATCTTTCTTTTTTTTTATCTCTTAAATGGCGATATTCGATTATTTTTTAATATATCATTGTGATAAAGAAAAAGTACTTTCTAAAAATGTGACAAGCTTTATGCTCATGTAACAAATTAGTCAGACTGATTCTTGATCAGAATGAATCATAAGTAAAGTGAGAGATATCGATCGATCAACTTATCTATCATGACTTGCAATATTAATGCTCATGCAATATAATGTTCTGTAGCTCCTTTTAAATACCAAATTGAACGGTATTGCTTTAATTGGACAATATTGTATGATTCTGACACAATCATTTTAGATCCATGTGATATAATGATAAAGAGTTTAAAGTCTCTCCAAAATTTAAACGAAATTATTAAAAAAAATTTGTTATCGATGAAATTGCGCATATACTCTTTTGATTATATATATATATATATATATATATATATATATATATATTTATTTATTTATTTATTTATTTATTTATTTATTATATATATTTAATATATATATTATATATATATTTAATTTTATATATACATATATACATATACACACATAATTGTTTTTAATATATTTTTAAATTGTTAACATTTTAATATTTTTTATCAATTAACTTTGTTTGAAACGGAAAGCAAACTTGTAAAACATTTTAAATGGATTGATAGAACCATGGTCAAATTGTTTCGAGGCGTCGCTTAAATGTATCCATTTGACCCCCATTTGATTGACTGAAAGAATTGTTATATAAATATACGAACAAAGAAAAGGAAAGAAGTAATACTGTATGACATAATCATTCCATCATTATACCGTAATTAGTTCCCTTTGAGTTCATTACAATAAACGTAATTATTTATTGTATTTGTTTATGTAAACAACTTAAGTGTAAAAAAAAAAAAAAAAGAAAAAAAGAACAATAAAATGTTTTGTCGTTTTTCTCAATATAATAAAATTATTTATTAACATTATAAATTTAAAAATTTAAATAATTGAAATAATTTTTAAAGCATTTTTTTAATTTTATTATTCAGTTTAATATTGTTATATATAAATATGTTTAATGTTTTAATAGTTTTAAAATTATAATAAATTTACTAAAATTTTTGTTACCTTAATATTATATATACAAAGAAATATAATTGCTGGTTAAACAGAATTATAATAAATAATTCATGCCCCTGTAAAA
The DNA here is from genome assembly GCF_912470025.1 of Vespa velutina. NCBI lineage: Eukaryota > Metazoa > Arthropoda > Insecta > Hymenoptera > Vespidae > Vespa > Vespa velutina. The sequence continues at coordinate 1,981,181 of NC_062209.1, forward strand.
AAAAGGGTTAATTGATGATATTATTTTAATGTTGCTTAAAGAAGCCAGTTAATTTAATCATACGATATAGTTTAGCATTATGACATATTACATTATTGGACTAAATCAAATTATATAATCAAAGTATATAATAATATTTTACAATGGAAAAAGTTTTATATCTAATCACATAAAAAGTAGATTGAATATAACTAAGATAAACAGTATAATTTATTTTTTGTGCAATTTATATACCTTTATGTGCATTATTATTTTAGAAAACAATAAGATTTTGATTTTAGAATTAAGTGTATTAGAAATATATTTATAATGTAGGATATTGATTCCTTATAAAAATTTAATACGTTTGGGTACTACTAAACAAAAGTGTTAATAATTCTGGTTCAGATAAATTTCTTTTATATTTCTGAACCATATCCTGAATCTTCAATCTTCTTCTAACATGTGGTGGATGATAGCTATAAAAAAAAGTATAAGAATGTGATGAATTTGTAAAAAATAATATACATTACCGTTTATAGAAAATAATAAGATATAATTTTCTATGAAAATATTTTTAGTTTTTAAACGAGAAGAGTCAACAATGAGTCATTTAAAAATATGTTTGGAATAATCATTATTACCTGTCATTATCAAGTCTTTTACGCCGACCCATATTTAACGCCGTTTGCCTAACAAGAGTACCTAATACTCTTCTAGATACAACCATTCCATCAATCAATGGAGTGGCTAAATTTATTCTAGAAGTTGGACCTTGTAATCTGACTCTCATGAGTCCACTAGCAAGGGATTGAAGAAAAATTACTTGTACATCAGAAGGTTGAACTGTTCTACAATATTCTAAACCAGTATGTGTAAATGGTAGAATATCTCCTATAAAATTAATTATAAATATTTTATTAAAACTAAACGATATAAATGTTTATTAATATAATATTCATACCAATTGGAAAATGAGTATAATCTTCCAAGCTTTCTAGCCATACCACCATAATTCTTGTATCTGTTTGTATCGGTAAAGCATGTTTTGTTGTTCTTCTTGGTTTAACAGGATCCGCACTTGAGGAACTAGGTGGACCTGAGCCGGAGAAACTTGATGGTTGTTTTTCAAAATCAAGCGACATTGTTCTTGAATTCTGTGGAATGGTACAGGAACGAGATCCACCACTTTCACTAATACTTCTTTCAAACCAAGCTACATATAATCCAAAACATATGAATATTAATTAAAACAAAAGACATCGTCCATTATTTCCTAATTTATATAATACTTACATTGACCATTACTAGTGTCACTTGTATAACTAGCTTCTTCTAACGAATCTGAATTTGTCATTATAAATGATTGTGTTGGTACAACAAATGCAATTTCTGCACTGACATCCGCCCAATATAGTACATGTGTATCACCATTATAAAGAGAACCACCATGATCACTAGTAGTTGATTGTGAAACATTCATTTGTGGAGTTACTTTCCATGAGGTGTAAACATGGCCAGTCCAACCAGCATGTGCAGAAACTGTTACTGGCCAACCAAGTGAATTAAGAAATTCCAAAAAATTTGGTGATACATTTTTTTCATGAAGCTACAAAATATTAATATTTATTAACCATATGTCTTTTGTGTTAAACGCTTTTTTTCCTTTGTTAAGGCAAGACATAATTTAAAGAATAAAAAATATAAAATTCTTACTACATTGGACAATATTTCAGGTGCTGTTTTCTGACCTGCTTTGACATAAAATATATGAACAGTATCACATGTTCTTGAACTAATATTATCTAATGTTTCCAAATCCGTACAAAATCCTGGAATAGTAGGATCTAAAGCAGTAAGAGTACTATTTCCGGACTCTTCACTTTCTCTATTTTCAATATTGAGAAAACCAAAGTGACTTAAAAATAAACGAGCAGTTTGGAATTCGTGACATATTTGTGGTGGTGCACACTCCTCAGTTTTTTCATCTATTTCCTTATTACTGACATCATCATATTTTTTTTCTAGATTTATTTGACGTTCCAGCAACTGCGATAATAGCTCATGTTCGTTTCTAATTGATTCGTTATCATTCATAACAGCTTCAAGGCTAGGTATTGACTCATCTCTGTTTTAAAATGTTTATATATTAGATTAGAGTATATTTAGATTAGTTTATATTTCTATATTAGATTAGAGTATATAGTGTTATAGTATAATATAGTATTAAAAAATATATATATAAAAAAATAATACATACACTTTGCAGTGAGGTATTCTATCTACATTGTCGGGGAAAAATTTAGGCTTATAATCCGTTCTTGGTGCCGCTTCATTCAATGGCAAAGGTCGGCCAGGATTTGTATTTACGCTTCTAATACTAGATCTATGACGTGGCAAATGTCGTAATTGCAGAGTCCATGCATGTCTACCAAATGGTCCGCGTATTAAAACAGTTACTGTAGGTTGTGGATCCTGATCATTTCCTAAAGGTTCTTCTAATAAAGCTAGAATCGTTGCATTTTCGGCAACAAAATAACGGAATCTTTCAACTGCTGCTTGCCGAGCAACACGACCACCAGTCCAACTATTGCAATGCCGAAGCAATGATACTTCATCCAGTAAAGATGACAATGACTGTGCACCACAAGCACTAGGAAAATAACCGACCTAACAATAAGACAAGACAAATCAATTATTTATTATATATTATATTGATTACAATCAATATTAAAGGAGAAATTATAATAAATACCTGTTCTAATATTATTGTAAGAAGAGCTTCTGCAGCATCTCTAACACGCATAGATGCTGGCTTTAGTTCTTTTTCATCCTTCATTTTAATTGGTTCACCTGGTTTACCAATACTTTTTGTACCTGATACTCCTAATTCTACTACTTCTAATACTGTTGTTAAACAATCTTTATCCTATAAAATTGCATATTATTATCACATTTAGAATAAGTTGTATTTTTTTTTTTTTTTAATTGATACAATAAGATTAACCTGTAGTAATTGAGAATGAGCAGTTAACCAAGTCGTTAAACAACCAAATGCTGCTACAATAGAAGAATGCAAATCTTTGGAATGTGCTGGAGGAGGTCGCCAACATTGATATGCAATATAATCACATAACCATTTCACAGCTCGTTTGCATTCCAAAGCATCTACAAAACAAAATTAATATCTGTCTTATTTTTGACTTTTAAAAGTATAATTTTTTTTTTAAATTATTAAAACGTTTATCAAACCTGTGAGTTTCCTTGCTGCAAAAGTATATATTAGAAATAAATATATATTAACAAAGAAATTTGATAATATAAATTGATATATTTAATGTTGAATATTACCTGTTTCTCGAATTCGTGTTCTTGCCAATCCTGATAACATTTCAAGTGCAGCCAGTGAAATGTTTAAATCTGTTTTCCATGAAGATATCAACCTGTGACAAACGAGATACGTGGCTCGTACGAAAAGAGCATGTGCCGAATCTGAAACATTATTTCATTTTAATATGATTTGCTATTGATAAAATTATATAATGTGATATTATTTAATGAAATTGGAATTTTTATATATGCAGGGTTGTGAGAAAACACTCTCTTTAAAATATATTTTCGTGAAGGAATAAAAATAAGATAAAATGAACACAGAAACGATTACACTCCAGAGATCTGGCAAGTAATTGCAGTACCAAGGTGAATAGTACTCGTATTTACCGAATGCAATGCATTCCTCTTGAAGAGTTGCTATATCAGAGGCATCACCGAGCGAACGTTGATCACTGGATATGCTTATTTGACTGGCTGAATCGCTGGTAACTATCAAGCGATGATGAGTACAATGGCAAATGCACAACAGAACACAATATATAATAATAAAAAAGAATAACATTTCACAAAAGCATGTGTGAAGCAGGTACAATGAAAGGTGATATTAAGCACCATGCTTTCACTCTGCATTATCATACTGAGTTACAGTAATGTAGTGTATAAGGCTTTAAATAAATGTTAATAAAAAAATGTTACTTCTTTAATTAGATATAGCAGGTAGCTCTGGCTACTCTCTATTAGCATAAAACAAAATAATTTCTATAATAATTTTTTATATATTTGTTACAAAATGTAACTCAGGACAGTGCATTTAAAATTTATATTTTCAAGCCAAATTTTTTTTTTCTTTTTTTTAACAAACCTGAAGATAATAAATTAACTGTTGCATCATTTGGTACTGCATCTGGCTGGGTGACTTGTTCAACCTCTTCTGCTGCAGCAGAATCTTGTACACTTAATAAAAGACCTCCTAAAAAGAATAAATATATGTATATATATAAATATTGTAAAATAATATTTCCTTAAAAGAATGTATTTCTTTATAACTTACCTAGAAGCATATGAGTATTTTGTGGATCAGTTTCTACTTGTAATGCATTGATAAGCAAATTCATCAATCTTGATTTTAATTGTGCAAAGGTTACTTGAGTTTTTTCAGAAGATGTGTTTGGAAATGTTGGAAGTTCTTTGATAGGGAGATTCTACAAATAATACTTTTGAATTAAACTAGATATTTATGATATATTATGAAGATCATCATGAATCTATATTACCTGAAAGTGTAATGGTAATGCCAACATCGATATAAGTAAATGTATCGAAGCTCGTCTTAAATCTGGTTTTGAAACTATATTAGATTTTAATTTTAAATCTTTCTCAGGTAGTACAAGTTCCAAAGCAGATAATACTGCAGGTACTAATACTTGTACACCGTTCAAGTCTAAACGAAATAAATCGGACGAATTTAAAAGAATATATGCTAATGTTTCACCACACTCTCTTGTCTATAAAACACATAAAAATATCTAAATTATAATTACTCATAATAATTTAAGTAAATTAAATAATAAAGACGCTTACATCATCTAATTTGAGACCATGATGCATTGCTTGATAAAACCTTGCTAAATAAACTGGCAATATTTCTTCTCCAGTTTTTTTGGCACAAAAGATTCTACAGAGTGCACCCATAGCTTCTGCTCTACCTGATTCATAACGATCTATACAAAGTGTAGGAGGTACTTCACTAACAGTTTCTTGTAATGAACTTGGCCCATCTACAAGTACTGAAGATGGACGTTTTGATGCTCCTGATGGTTCTAAAATATATAATATATATATATATATAATATAATAACTCTATGTACGATAAAATAACGTACGTGGTAAATTTTGTGACCATCCATTCGTTCCTATAAATGCAGCTTCGAATAACCATTCACCAAAAAGATGTAATATACTATTGCACTTAGGTCTTCCTGGTGCTAAAGGAGGTCGAATATCTTGACCAAGTGATGTCATAGCTATAAATATAGAATACATCATTTTATTACGAATTTATATGATAATAAAATCGTCTTATATATAAATGTATAAATTCATGAATTATCTTACAAGTTGTACTAGATGCTGATGATGGCCCTGAATTTGATATCAACATTGGGGGTGTACTAGATACGCGACTGGTTGTTAAACCAATTAAAGAAGCTTTTGGTATCCCTATATAATCAAAGCAAAAAGTTAAAATTAACAACAGATTTTTTTTAACTGTTATTCCTCTTGTATGTTAACTTCCACATGAAAGACCTTTTCTGCTATTGTAATAATATAAAGAAAAAGAGTATGAAGGTAATAGATGAAGTGATATACACATTAAAAATAGCATAAGAAATATGACAGCAAGGAAAAGTATAAGATGCTGAATACCCTTAGTAACCGCAGAAGGTGTAACACTGAAACTTTTGGCAAGTCGGCGTTGTGTTGGAGGTGTAGGGGAGGGTTGTGGTTGGTCCTTGCCACTTGATCTGTCCCACCCAACACCTATGTTTCCATTATTATTGGTTCCAGATGCAATGTTGGATACGCAACATTCTTCCCAGCAACATGCTTGTGAAACTCCTAAAACAATTGTGTGAATGTGCAACCACCACCCATGAGTGATCAAGTTGTTAAGCAACTACTTGTGCTCTACAAAATGTTTGCAGAAAAAGAAATTATTAACATAAAGATAATGAATATGGAGTAAAAATATATATATACACACATATATATATAAAAAGTATTTCTAAACTATACAGAGATATTTGCACAATCACAACATTTATTATAGGTCTGATTTAATTGAGAAAATAAACTTACCAAGAAATGCATCAACCTGTCCAGCTATTCCTTTTATAGCTTTCAAGAATATTTGTGGCAATCCCTGTAGACATGGATGTTGACAAGGATCTATAACATTTGGGCTAGCAATAGCATATTGGAAAAATGCTTGAGTTTGTGATACTACGGCTGGCCTGCATAAATCCACAGGATCTCCAATAGTTCGCAAAAGTCTGTACCATGCTTGTGCAACAGCTTCCTCCGACATAGTTGATGGCACAAGTTGTGCATCTTCTTCACCTTAAAATAAATCATAGATAATATTAGACATATTTTTATTATAAAAATTAATTTAATAAAAATATACTAACTTATTTTTAACTCTGGGAACATTGGTCCATACATGATTTGTAAAAGTCTTGCTGTGAGTGCTAGGCACACACGATTCCATTGTTCTATTAAAGCTAATCTGTGCCGCCATCGAAGGCATGATTCTCGTAATGTACGCCATAAAGGTGGAGCAGGAAAATTACGTTCACAAGCTACCAGCCATACCTGAAACAAAAGTTTAATTTAATATATATATATATATTTTTTTTTTTTTTCAAACGATTAATATTAATTAATTATAATAAAATTATTAGTACATAATAAAAAATTCTTAATACCTCTAATAATACACCAAGTACTCTTTCACATAGCTGTTCACCAGCATCTTCTCTTGTTGCTGGTGGAGCTAATAATGCATCATTAATTCCAATAAGAAATAATAATAAACTTTCCCAAGTTTCTCTTTCTAATGATGCTGGACCTCTTGCAATTTGTTGAAGTGTTCTAAGAACTCTATGACATAACACAGCTTGTCTGTTTATAGTATCACTTCCTACAAATATATAAAATTATTAATCTCACAAAAATATAATGATATGGTGGTATAAAAAGTCCAGAGTTTTTGTTTCTAAAAATGTAAGCATTAACATTGATGATTCATTGATATTGATAATTATGAATTACCTAAATCCTGATATAAAAATGGCCAGACTATGAAAAGAGAAGAGATCAAATAGATAACCAAAAGAATATAAATATATTTCAAGAAGTATATAAGAAAATATAAAAGAAATAGAAATTTTAAAATGATAATTCTTACCTTCTCCTTTCCGAGGAATAAATAAATTATGAAAATGACTTATAATCTTTCTAGCATAAAAATTTGGATCATCTATAATTGGCCTTGGTACAGATATTTTTGGTGTAGAATATAATGCAGATAGCCATTCACAATATACATTAACACAATCTCTAACAGTATCATGTTCAGCTAATGGTAAAGAAAGCCCATAACAAATAACTTCCATACACCACTGTACTTCTTTATCAGTGCATAAGGGACTAGGTTCTGCTGCTTGTGTAATACCAAGATTAGCAGCTAGTTGACGTACTATAGACAATGCGACTTCTTTTCCTGCTCCAGGTGAAAACTTTTCTAGTACACTTTGACTTTCTTCTGAACCTTGTTGAATTAGAATGCTTAAAGAAGCCCATTCTGAATACATTCCTCCTTGGGAATCCTATAATAATTATATGATATGTAAATATTGTTAAATACTTTCACAGATTAAATAAAATACTTACTTTATGATTAACTCTATTGAATACGCCTAAATTCATAGATTATTGTATACTATACATTCAAAAATTATTTGTAGTTCAATTTATCAAAGTCCAATGTACTGCCATAGATACTGGTTCACTTCGTATGAAATATATTTATATTATATGTCTTAAGATCATACATTATCTTATTCATTTCCAATATCAACGAAAACGAAATAAAATTATTTTTTATTTATATTTCATAATTATAATATCAAATGTATGAAACCTAGTTACACAAAGAGATTAACATATTTTCTTTATTTAATGTTAATAAAAAATATCAATATATACTTACTTCTAACCTACATGTCTTCGATAGAATTATAACATAAGTTAGACACATATGTGTGTGTATGTGTGTATACGTGTGTCAAAAAAAAAAATGGACAAAATGCTGAGATCGAGTATTATAAAAGAAAATTGAATTTTTTTTTTTTTTTATATTTCTCTCTTATAACATAATGGCAAAGTTTAAAGAATTATTTTAAAACTAATAATACATCTTATAATACTGAATAACTTTTATTGGTTTTATTTCTTGATAAAGGAAAAATCTAAGATATTAAGTATATATTTTTGTCCTTATATTTCTACGGTATTTTATATTATCTTTTACAATCAACTAAAATTACTATATAAATAATGTTCCAGTAATGAAAACTATTGATAATGTTAATTCTCCAGATTAGGTGGCGCAGTGATCCATTCATTGATAGACTGTTCATTGAATTGACAACATATTTTGAGGTTATATCATTCTTGGATATAAAGTACAATTAAAACAATATCATAAAGGAAAGTTTTATTAGCTGTATCTTTCCAGGTATATATAATGTTATGAATTAGAAATATTAAAGAAAGTCAAAATAACAAAACGAATTATGAAATGTTACATGTAATATCATGAGATATTTTAAATATTAAAAGACTCAGACATATATTACAAACTATATATAAACACATATTGAAAATAAATCCAAGAATAAAAGATAACTCTTTACAAATTATATTACAGATTCTTAAAGTTATAATTTTTTTTTTTTTTAAAGAGCAAAAAGAGATTTAAGATCATTAAGTGATAGTTTTGAAACAAGATTGTTCTTTTCACCGCTTAATACATTTTGAGATATGGCCAACTTATTTTCCTGCAAGCGTTTGATACGCTCTTCTATAGTATTTTTGCAAATAAATCTATAAATATAAAATGATTATGATATAGAAAAATAATTTCATACAATTCTACAGTACATTCTAATATGAAAATAAAAGTTGTGATATTTACTTATAAATAAAGACATCCTTTTTTTGACCAAATCGATATATTCTATCTTGAGCTTGTGTTTCTAACTGTGGATTCCAATGAATATCAATAAGTAATAAATGATTTCCTCCTATAAGATTAAGTCCAACTCCACCAGCAGTTAGTGAAAGTAACAAAATTTTTGGATCTCTAGATAAATCATTGAAAGAATCTATTATAACCTAAAAAAACATATAACATGTATATATAGATTTTTTTTACCAATGCATTAAAAAATATATATCATTGTAATATAAAACAATACAAATAATCCCTTACTTGTCGATTTTTAATAGGCACTCTGCCTGAAAATTCACTATATGTTGCCCCTTTTATTGTGGATAAATGAAATCCAATAATTTCAAACATACTTGACCATTGTGAAACAATAATAAGCTTATCTCCTTTGTCTAAAATTTGTTTGACCATATTGAGTACTGCTTTCATCTACATTAATAATATAGAATTTTATAATTTACATAATGAATTCAGTTCATATATTTAATATATTAATTGCTACTTAAAAATCTATATTATAAACATTATAATATTTCATTGTATGAGAGGATAGTTACTTACTTTGGAACTCATACGTTGTGACTCAAAAACTGGATTTTTAGAAGTAAGTATATTTTTTGTTACTCTATGATCAACACCTATTTCCTTTTCACTTACATCTTCATTTTCTTCATTTTCTTCATTTTCACACAACGAAATATTATTTATGCGGGATATAATATCTAAATCTACATTTTCTTCATCCATTACTTCACTTTGTTCCAAATCATTTTGATCCAACATAGCATGAATTAACGACGGATGACAACATATTTGGCGAAGACGTAATAGAAGTACCAAAATTTCGTGTGTTTTAACATCAGCATGTAGCGAAAGTAATTTATTTTGTGCCTTTGTAAATTGTGTATTTTTATCTAATAATTAAATAAAACATTTAATATACGTTATAAAAGATATTATTTTTAAATACACACAAAAAAAAAAAAATATAACTTACTTGGATTTGACAAAAAGGATGGCTTATCGTATATTCCAGACCTTAAATCTGCCATGTGATCTTTTTCTGCTCTTTGCGATAAGAATTGTGCAAAAAGCGTACGAGAATATATTAAAACCTTTTCGTAGACTAATTGTTCTTGAGAATCAAGTTTTACTTCCACTTCTTTAAAATTTTTAGTAGGTAAAGATTCTAGAGCACCTTGCGCTTGGAGTTCTTGTTTTGTTCTTCGAAGCATAAGAGTTTTCATAACAGTAGCTAATCTTTGATGACCTGCAGCATTTTTATTGTCAACCCAACGTTTCCAAACACGAATATCATCAAAAGGAGAACATTTTAAAAATCTCAATAAAGAATATAAATCCATTTCTTTATTTTGTATTGGTGTTCCAGTAAGTGCCCATCTTTTACTTGCTATAAGACCACATACTGATTGAGATGCTTGACTTTTATAATTTCTTATTATGTGTGCTTCATCAAGTATTACTCTCTTCCAAAGGATCTAAAAAACGATAGATAAAAGTTTAAATATAATATATTTTAACAGAGTTTAGGAGAATATTGTATTACACTATTATACCTTATATATTGTAGACATGTTTTTACATTCCCGAGATAATATATTATATGTTGTAATAACAATATCATATTTTGCCAAACGTTTGGATAATTTTTCTCTATTATTACCATGGTAAACTTCTACTGACAATATACCTTTTTTACATTTACTTTTTACTTCATTTTCCCATTGTGATAATAAAGAAGCTGGACATACAACCAGTGTTCCACCTTTATAGGCTGAAAATACAATAAAATTTTATTTAAATAAAATAAATAATTCATGATATTTTTAATTAAACAATTAATATTTCGTAATGTAATACTTAATTAGAGTTACTACATCAAAATAGAAAAAGTTTGCTATTATATTATATTATATTATATTTCATTCATACTTTACATACTTATAGATTTATTTATGCTATACCATTCATCATCACTTTCATCATAATTTTCTTGAAGAGTGGCCATGATTAAAGAGATCATCGTTAAAGTTTTACCTAAGCCCATATCATCAGCTATTTAAAAAAAAAAGAAAAAAAAGAAAAAAAAGAAAAGAAAAAAAAATACATTAGTGGTTAATGGTTATTATGTATTAACAAAGATTACAAAATTCAAATTGAAATTATAAACTATATAATTATCAATATATATACAATTATGTAAATTTATACCTAATACACCACCAGCTGGTCGTTTTTGTTCTCTCCACATAAGCCATGCTAATGCATGCTGTTGATGAGGCATTAGTTTTACTTTTAAACCAGGTGGATCTTCTGCTTTTGCATCTTCTGAAGGACGAGCTACAAGTGATCCATGTAAATCCTGTAATCTTTCTACTGTTAAAGTAAATTCACGTTCTCTAGTTTCTTGTGCTTTTTTCCCCAATGGTTTAGATTCTGAAGATGTAGGATCCGTAAAGAAATATTCAGAGTCAGATTGTAGATATTTCATTTGATTAGATGATAAGCTAGATGTTTCTTCTTGTTTATCATTAAAAATAGATTCTGGATTCATTTGTTTATTACGTTGTATTAAAGGTGTTCTTTCTAATTTTGCTTTTATCTCCTTTATTTCTTTTTCTTGAATGATAATACTTTCTTGTAATTTTTTTCCTTTATCTGGTAATACATCTATATTTGCATTAGTAACTAATAACTAAAAATAAAATATTTTAGAATTTATATGATTAGAAATGGTTAAAATATATCTTTAAGATTCTCATATATTTTCTTACCTTTGTTTTTTCTAATTGAATTTCTAGCTGCTGCAATTTACAACTAAGTAGAGCTCTCTCTTGTGCTACCAGTGGATCTATATTACCAACACCAATCTCTTGTCTCGCATAAGATATTGCCAATGCATTCTCTTCGCTCTTTCTTTTCTCTGGCGTACTATCTAGGAGTTAATATTGTATTTTTTTATTAATATCTTTCATTCTCTTTCTCTCTCTCTCTATCTCTCACTCTCACTCACACTCTCTTTCTCTCTTTATAAATTTTTACATTAAATCTATAGAAGTCTAAAATTTTTATTGTCATAATAGGAATTAATAATAAAAAGTATAAAGTTTGTATATTTATCTCTTCTAAGACAATAATAATAGATTATTTTACAAAAATGAACATTAATACCTGTATCTGAGTTAATATTCACAATAGAATGTTCATTTTCTTTATTGATATTAATTTCTTCTATTTCATTAAAATCTTCACTTTTATTAGTCGAATCCATTTCAAGACTATCAGATTCATTAGATACATTGATTTCATTAGCATCATTAATATTATTGGTAATATCAAAAGAATTTTCTATTTTTAAATCTTTTATATTTTCTTTTGTATAATCATGTGAAATATCTTTCCTTTTTCTATTTGAAGAATTTGTGGAAGAAAATTCAGAATCATCTGTCAAATTATATAAAAATAAAAGAGATTTGTAGTTAATTTATAATTTCTTAATAGATATTTGCAAAAAAAAAAAAAAAAAAAAAAAAATTATATATAAAACATACCATCTGAAGTTTTGTCAGATTCTGCTTCTTGATATGTAGGTTTATCATCGATATCACTAATACTTTCATCATCAGAATAAATTAAACGATGTTTCTTTAACTTACGCTTTATTCTCTCTTCAATAATTGATGAAGAATTTAAATCCATTGATTTCCTTTCAATATAAAAATTGATTATAATTATATAAGATTATGTATTAATTTTAATTGACGTATCAATTAAAGATACATTATATGATTTAAATAATTAATTTAATTAAAAATATTTTAACATTTACCTTTCCATTGAAATAGATTCGTCATTGTCACTACTATCAATAAGAATATTTTGCCTTGTACTAGTAATAATATTATCATCGCTGTCTGAAATAACTAAAGAACTATGTTCACTTAAATTATTAGAAGAATCTTGCCACATTTTTAATATTAAAGAAATAATACTAATATTAATTCAATGGTATAATTATTGAATATATCTTATGATCAATCAATGTTGTTTTCTTTCATTTCAAATATAGAACAAATATAGTTTATATAAATATATATATGTATTATAGGAGAAATTGTAATATTATTATTAAATAATTTTAAAACACTCGCGTTTCATTTGATCCGTAAAGTTGAAATACGTTTCTATCTCCAACGGATCCAAGCATTTCCTCACAAAATTAAATATTTTAAACTAGCCAATCACATCCGCTAACCATTTGTGGGAAGTTAGATCTATGAATGTATAACTTTAATAGATTCGTTTTTAATATGAATTTCTAATACGCAATGATTCAAAAGTTTCTAGATGGGTTCGAATGTAATTTTAAAAATCAATTATTCTTCTTCGAGATTTTCTAGGCTAATTTATTATTATTTCTTTTTCTGTTTAGTTTTTATTATTATTTTTTTTTTTTCTTCAGAATGTTGAACTACGAATTTAGGAATAGTTTTACAAACTGAAAAAAATCAGCCTAAAAGATCATTAAAAAGAATAATTGATATTAAAAATCACCTGAAGACTTTTGATTCGGCTTCTATTAAAAATTTCAATATTATTTATTTATCTAATCAATAAATTAAAAAAGTGGACAAATTTCCATTGGTTAAAGTTAGGTCTTTTTTTTTTTAAAGCTGTTCACAAGTTTATGCATAAAAATAAAGCTTCTTCGAAAATTCAATAAAACCATATTCTCATTTAAACCTACATTTTTCAAAATAAGAACTTATTCATTAATAATCGATCAAAGGTTATAATTGGACTCATTGCTGGTATAAACGATGCTATTGACATTTTTTTGTTTAAAAAAAAAAAAAAAAAAAAAAAAAAAAAAAAAAAAAAAATTTGCACAGTAGCGCCCCTGGAAGTTTGCGGTAAAAGAGAAGAAGCTCATATCCCTCTTTACTGATTTTCATTTAAAGTTTAATTTCGAACTCAAAAAGATCGTCGGTAAATAATGTCAAGATAAACGCTCAATTGACTTTGGTAGTTAATGGAATAATTTTCTTTTTGGATTCCAAAAAGAGAAGAACAACGAAATTCTTCCTCTCCATAAAATTAAACATAAATGATTTATACTTTTGTTAATTTCTTAATTATTTAAACGATGTATAAGTATTCGATAAAAATATATTATTATTTAATAAAAAAAATACATTCGCTTGAACATTACATAAGACTTAATAAATTATTTTAATAATAATATTAAATAAAAAAGTAAAGTTATTTTAATATTTCAATAAAGTTAAATTTATTAACTCAAAATTGATATATCAAAATCGTAGATTTGTTTAAACATTAAAAAGACGGAAAAGTAGCAGAAACTCAAAATAATTTTAATATAAAATTTTGATATTTAAAAATTATAAACTCAGGATAATTGACCTTGTCTAATGTAAATATATATGATCTTTTTATTAACTTAACTACCGATACTTATTAATGGTAGCTACTATTATTGCGATCTATCCTGTTATTCATAAATGGAGGATTTATTTTCGTAAAGATAACGTTGGGAACCAAAATTCCTGATTGACTGATGTCATCTAAGATTTCAATTTAGAGTCATCGTTATTCTAACACTCACATGAGTGTTTGCGGACGCGATTAGAAGTTTTAACGGGAACTTAGTTTTATTTGCTTTGTTAAATCATATAACGCAAGTATTACCAAACGAATGGTTACATATTGAACGATATTTTCCAAATTTTTTCGATTTAATTCTAATTAAATATTAATATTAATATATTTATACTTTATATTGCTAATAATATTTATATGGAAGAATTGAAAAATCATAATATGAATTATACTTTAACTACATAATATGATTGTTATTATAAGATAATTATTATTTTATAATACCACAGTAGTAGTAGTAGTAGTAGTAGTAGTAGAAGTAATAGTATATACATACATATACATTTATGATTATTAAATATCAGAAAGTATTTGTAAAAATGTATAGATTTAATACGAATGCGAGATACATACATATATGTAACGTTACGCCAATGCAATACGCTAATTTGATTTATTAAGATATTATGATATACCTATGGTAGAAAATAGAATACCACATGTAGTATTAAAGCAGGAAGGAAGTAATTAATCGAAACGTCTGCGAGTACATATTTATTGCGCTGATCTATAAAATGTTTATTAATTCTAAGTATTAATTAAGATAATTTATATATATATATATATATATATATATTTATATATATAATATATATTTTTATAATTAATTATTTATTTTAAAAACAAAATAAAAATATTTTTCTAATAACAGATTTCACATAACGTCTGTGAAAAAAAGTAAAAAGTTCGTATATTTATAAAAATAATTTTTATAATACAATATATATATATATATATATATATATATATATATATATATATATATATATATATATATATGTACATTGGATTATAAAAATTATTGTTAATCAAATAATCTCTATATATAATATTAAATTTAAATTAGAATATGTAACTAACTAAGGCATGATTATCGGGATATCTTTCTTTAAAAATAGAAGAGAAAAGGTCTATGCTATTTAACACGATACGTGAAGCACGTGTTATTCGAATCAGTGTTAATAGAAGAGACGCGGAATTGTTATTAAAAGTGCATGTGTGGAATGCGTACAAGCGGAACGCATATTCTCGTTGAGAAGAAGTAGTGGAAGAGATTGGAAGTATGGGAGGGAAAATAGGAGAAGAGATTGGAATGAGAGAAGAGAGATCAAAGAGATACGATCGTTAGATAGAAGGAAAGAAAGAGAAAGGAGAAGAGAGGAAGAAAAAGAAGAAGAAGAAGAAGAAGAAGAAGAAGAAGATGATGATGATGATGGTGATGATGATGATGAAGAAGAAGAAAGAAAGAAAGAAAGAAAGAGGAGAAAGAAAGAGAAGAAGAAGAAGAAGAAGTGGGATGATGCTTATGTTAAGAAATTGTCTCGTTCTCTCCAGAAGGGTTTCGCAGTGTCAGAAGTGAATAACACGTTTGAAGTTTCCTCCTGATATTTCGTACAGAAAATACACACATACTTATATATTCGATATAAGAATACGTAATCTGTGTATAGTGTTCAATAAGAAGGCCATGGTCTCATGAAGATAGATCAGGCATGCAAGGAGATCACGCGAAGCAACAATGGAGAATTCTACGATTTTATCGTACCATCATCCACCCTTACGTTGTTACACTTTTTCTCATTTTATCGACGTTACCATCGACAAGGGCGAATTTAAATACAGAGGATATAGGTATTTATATCGTCGTATGAACGTTTCGTGATAAACATTTTCCTTTTTTTCTTTTTTTTTTTTTTTTCTTTTTATTTATTTATTTATTTATTTTTTTCCTACTCAACCTATCAAATATTTGTTCCATTTAAATTGTCTTGTATTGTCAATTATTTTTATATTACCAGATATCTTTGTTTATACTAAGTATTTTTTTTTCTATATCAAAAAAAAAAAAAAAAAAAAAAAAAAGAAAGAAAAAAAAGAGAGAAATCTGTTTATGCCAAGTATTTCTTTTTCTGTATAAAAAAAAAAAAAAAAAAAAAAAAAAAAAAAAATAAAAAAAAAAATAAATAAATAAATAGAATAAACGTCGATTAAGATGATTCACATTTCAATCATTGAATTAGTTAACTCTGTTGCATGTAAAGCGATTTCATTCCTCTAAAAGCTTCTACAGAATTGGTTCAGTCGTTCGCTGCAATAATGCGAATTATGTTCTACGGGTTCATGGGTTACTAGGTTTCCAGTCGTTCATCTCATCGTAACACTTTGCGTTATTCGACGAAACACTTATTAGGGATGCACGCGACTTACGGCTAATTGTCAATTCTCTATGCGTGTCTTAACAGACCTTTCGTTTTATCAGAATTCGTTAATGCATTATAGAAAGAGGTGTCGTCGATCTCATGGAAAGTACTGGGATGTATCAAGAATCTCTTGGATTGATAATTACAGAAAATCGTTGTAAAAAAAACGATACGATCGCATTCGATATCGCCGAATCGACTTTATTAACCATAAATACAAATGCTATCTTTCCAACTGGATTGATTAATAATTTTTCGATCATCGTCGTTGCAAGAACTAAAATCAGTAAGTAGTAATAAGTTGATAATTAAAATCTAAAAAAAAAGAAAAAAAAAAAAATAAAGAATATATCTCGTAAATTAATTTTTTCGATTAACATAAAATCGTATATTGATCTATTAAAATACTAATCGATTGTATTTATAATTGTATAGATTTTCCCATGGCCACATTATTTTCCATTTACGACGATGGCGGCCAAGAACAATTGATTTTATCATTGGGCAAAGATATAACATTCTTTTACGATACTTCCGACGATATTAATGACGTCGAGAAAGAACCGATTTCTTTCGGTGAAGATATTTCCGATGGGAAATGGCATCGTTTAAGTATAAGTGTTAAAGGAAATACAATTACTCTTCTCTTAGATTGCAAGAAAGAAATTACGAAGGAATTAAAAAGAAATCTTTCTGAAAGTATAAACGTCGATGGAATTATCATTATAGGTCAACAACTTATGGAAGAAAATATATTTTTGGTAAGTGATATATATCATAAAATTAATATCTCATTTTTCTTTTTTTTTTTTTTTCTTTTTTCTTCTTTCTTTCTTTTTTTTTCGTTTCTCTTATATAGATATAACATTAATATCTCAATTTAAAATAAAAATTAATTTCTTATTAGGGAGGACTTGAACTTTTGAAGATAGCACCAACGCCGGATGCAGCTTATGAACTTTGTACAATATTTGCACCTGATTGCGAACAAGAAGAGATATATAAATTCGATAATAATAACTCGATCATCGATGAACCTATATCATCTAAGCCGTTTAACATATCCTTTGATAAGCGTTCTGGTTATGAAGATTTCGAGGGAATTAAAGAAAATGAGAAAGAGAATCTCAATGAAGAAAATATAGAAGCATATCCCTTGCGATATGTTCCTACAAATTTTACATTTATATTAAGACCAACAATGAGAACAATAATCAACGAACCTATTACTGTAAGATAAATTCTCTAAAGTATATGTATTTTATATATATAAAATATATATAATTATTTTATATATATATATATATATATATATATATATATATATTTTGTACAGATATATAACAGAAATGAGCAATCTACAACACAGAGTTACGAGAGCGAAACTATTACAGAAGAAAATCCTTATCCTACAATTGAAACTTTCAACTTACCATCATATTCAAATCCAAATGAGGATTATTATTATAATAATAAATATTATAACCTTCGTGGATCACCTGGGCCTCGAGGCTTTCCGGGTCCACCAGGAATGGTTGGATCACAAGGAAAGAAAGGAGAACCAGGAAAAGAAGGATTAGCAGGATTAAATGGTGCTCCTGGTCCACCTGGCCACGTATTTATGATACCTTCGTTAAATCAACAAGGAAATGAAAAGGGTCCCGATTCTCAAATGGAAACTTTGAGACAAATATTGTCGCAATATATGTTAGCAATGAGAGGTAGCGAGGGACCAATGGGTTTGACTGGTATTCCTGGTCCGGATGGACCTCCTGGACCTCAAGGACAAAAAGGAGAACCGGGTGATATAGGTGAACCTGGACCTAGAGGAGACAGAGGTATTATATTTTTCGCGTTTATATAAAAAATATATATGTATATAATTAATCAAATTCTGTAATTAATTAATTTGTATTATTACATAGGAATTCCTGGGAATACTGGCAGAGAAGGTAGAAGGGGACGACCTGGAAGAGATGGAGAACGTGGTCCTACGGGACCACCCGGTATAAAGGGAGAACAAGGTCCTCCTGGACTACCAGGTTTACCAGGAGATAAAGGTGAAAGGGGATCTCCAGGAGCTATTGGGGAACCAGGATTACCAGGTCATGAAGGTATGCAGGGTGATGATGGACCTCCTGGTCTACCAGGATTGCCTGGTGAATTGGTAAGAAATTTTTAGTATTATTTTTTACTATGACAGATATTTACAAATATTTTTCATTTATAGGGACCGAGAGGTTTTATTGGACCACGTGGTTTCCCAGGAATGCCAGGAAATCCTGGTATACCTGGAAGCGAAGGTTCTCCTGGTGCAAAAGGCAATACTGGCCCATCAGGCCCACCTGGATTACCTGGTCCATCTGGACCATCGGGACCAGTTGGTCCACCTGGTCCTCAAGGACCTTTAGGACCAACCGGATTAGTCGTAAGTAGATACCAATTGTTATTAATATTTTTAATAAATTAATATAAACTTATTTATTCGTTGGTGATAGGGACCACAAGGAAAAACTGGCATACCAGGTCTTCCTGGAGCAGATGGTCATCCTGGACATCCAGGTAATCCTGGAATTCCTGGATTGAAAGGTGAACAAGGCATATTAGGTCCACAAGGATCCATAGGATTTCCCGGTGTACGTGGTCCAAAAGGAGATGATGGGAAACGGGGATTACCTGGTGATCGAGGTGAAAAAGGCGACAAGGGAATTGAAGGAGAAAAAGGTGATGCAGGTTTGAAAGGAGAACGAGGACCATTAGGGCCACAGGGTATTCCTGGGATCGAAGGTATAGAAGGACCAAGAGGATTCGAAGGAAATCGTGGAGAACAGGGTCCGATTGGACCACCTGGAGAAAAAGGGAAAATCGGTATATCTGGTTTAATAGGATATCCGGGAAATCCGGGTGAGAAGGGTGATAAAGGTCAAATTGGAAGAGAAGGATCAAATGGGGAGAAGGGGGAAAGGGTAAATTGTATATTTTTTACATTATTATAAAATAAATATGATACTAAATTATAGTTATGTTTTTTATGCAGGGAAACAATGGTTTGCCAGGTGATCGTGGAGAGATAGGTCCCAGAGTAAGTAATATATGAATCAAAACAGATTTTAAAAAATATAATAATTGCATTTCCAATATTAATTATATCTAATAAAAGGGTTTTAGAGGTGTTCGTGGTAGAAGAGGTTCCGAAGGATTACCAGGTCCGAAGGGTGATACTGGTCAACCAGGACCTCCGGGACCGGCAGGAGAATCTGGACCACCAGGAATAGAGGGTCCACGTGGATTTATAGGATCACCAGGACAACTTGGACTTGATGGAAAAGATGGTATTCCTGGTCTTCCAGGGGAACGTGGACCAATTGGTGAATCTGGTCCTCCTGGTCCTATTGGATCTCCTGGTGTAATCGGTCCACAAGGTTCACCAGGAGAATCTGGTCAGCCAGGTGAACCTGGCATTCCAGGTAGTCCGGGTATACCAGGAGATGTAGGTACACCAGGCGAACAAGGTAAAGAAGGTCCGCCTGGTCCTCAAGGACTATCTGGAAAAGACGGGCCGCCCGGTCCTGTAGGATTACCTGGATTTCCGGGTGAAAGAGGATTGGTCGGTTTACCGGTACGTTAATTTATGTAATAAACTTTAGTCTGTTCATAAAGAGCTATTAATGCGCATGTATTTATAATATGTATGCTGATTTTTTCAATCCAGGGCACACCTGGATTGAAAGGAGAAATGGGACCTATTGGTTTGCCAGGACCATCCGGAGACAAAGGAGCTCAAGGAGAACCTGGAAAGGATGGAGCTATAGGTCCTGAGGGTAGACAAGGCCCGAAAGGACCGTTTGGTCCTCCTGGTATAAAAGGCGACAGGGTATAATTTTTATATTATAAATTATATAAATGAAATTTGTTTTATATGAAATGATATATTTATTTTTGTTTAGGGTGAAACTGGTTTACCAGGGCCGACCGGTAGAGATGGTTTACCAGGACAACGAGGATTATCAGGCCCTCCTGGTCCAGTTGGTGTTCCAGGAGAAGATGGTGACAAAGGAGATATTGGACCACCCGGTGAAAAAGGCTTTAAAGGTTCTCAAGGTTCAACTGTAAGTACATATGTATTAAAAATTCTAAAGTTGCTCTAATGTGGTATCATTTTATTAGTTAAACAATTAAGGGAAAATGTTAAAAAATTTAAATAAATTTATCAGGGTTTAGCAGGAGCACCAGGACTTCAAGGACCACGAGGAGAGCCAGGTCTTGTGGGAGCAACAGGTGAAAAGGGACCACCTGGTGAAATTGGTAGACAAGGAATGAAAGGTGAAGATGGTCCAATTGGTGTACCTGGTCCTGCTGGACCTGTTGGACCACAAGGTCTTCCCGGTCCATCAGGATCAAAAGGAGAGATTGGAGACATGGGTTCAATCGGACCTGCTGGTCCAGCTGGTAGTCCAGGAGAGCAAGGTCAAAAGGGACCCAGAGGTGCGGACGGTCCGCCAGGTTTACAAGGTCTTGAAGGTCGTCAAGGAGAGAAAGGAGATAGCGGTTTGCCGGGTCTTCCAGGAGTAGAAGGTGCCGATGGAAATCCGGTAAATATTACTTATTGGACTAAAAAAAACATGGTAGGAAATAATTTTTATTTATACCAAATAATGTAGGGAGAACGAGGTCCTCCTGGACAAAAAGGAGAAGAAGGTAAACCGGGACCGTCCGGTCCTCCTGGAAATCGTGGTCCCGTTGGACCAGAAGGACCAAAAGGAAATGTGGGCTCTCCGGGTTTTCCTGGACCTCCAGGAGAACCAGGTTTAATTGGCCCTAAAGGGGAACCAGGTAAAGATGGCGAAGATGGGGGATCTGGAAAACCCGGACCTCCAGGCGACATTGGATCACCTGGGAAAGAAGGTTTGGCCGGTACGCAAGGAAGACCGGTTAGTTTCCGTAATAATATCATAACCAATGAATACGTTAAAGAAAAAATATAATACATATTTTAACAGGGTCCAGAGGGCCCAGCGGGAATACAAGGCAATACAGGTTTACCAGGAGATAAGGGCGAAGTTGGACCACCGGGTCTACCAGGTCCACAAGGACGACCAGGAGGAGAAGGTCAGCCTGGTCCTCCGGGATTATCAGGTGTAAGAGGATTATCAGGTTCAGCAGGAGAAAGTGGACCACCAGGAATTCCAGGAGCTGTTGGTTTACCCGGAATAGCTGGACCTGATGGACCAAAAGGTCCAAAAGGTGATAGAGGTCGAAGAGGTTTGAAAGGACATCGAGGTGATATTGGTCCAATTGGAATGAAGGGTGATCAGGGTGAAAAAGGCGAAATAGGAATACGAGGTCTTACAGGACCAGAAGGTCCTAAAGGAAATACAGGGCCACTCGGTCAAACTGGTTTGAAAGGTAACGATGGACCACCAGGTTTGCCTGGTTTAGAAGGTCCACCAGGACCCAAAGGTTACACTGGGAACGATGGATCGAAAGGTGATATAGGTCCACCAGGTCCTCCAGGTCTCCCTGGACCTCCAGCGGAGCAACCAATGATTCCACCAGAATTATTATTTACTCAATCGCACTTTTATAAAAGGAAACGAGAGATTTTGGACGACACGTAAGGATCTATTAAAGATAGAATTTTTTTAAACATCATTAAAAATCTTTACTCATTGTTTTTTAATCTCGAATTAATTTTAGACAAGAAGATAATGAAAAGGAGAATGATCTGAATAAAGAGGAAATAAATAACGACGAGGATAACGAGTTGGGACCTAAATTTTTAGATGTATATACTTCTATCTACAGCATAAGACAAGAGCTCGATAGAATACGTAAACCAACTGGAACCAGAGAAAATCCTGTTAGAACATGTAAAGATTTATTTTATGGTCATCCACATTTCAGCGATGGTTCGTATTTCAATAGTTGCATATCTTTAAAAATTCGATCTCTTTATAATAAAATAAATATTTTATTTAAAGGTTGGTACTGGATCGATCCAAATTTAGGTATGCCCGACGATGCCGTTTATGTTTATTGCAATATGACAAATATGGGAGAGACTTGCGTTTTTCCTGACATTCACAGTAGTCAAATGCCAAATATACCTTGGAGAAAGGAAGACGAGAAAGGCAATTGGTATTCCAAATTGCGTGGTGGATTTCGCGTAAGTAATTATTTTCACAATTTTTATATATATACATATATATATATATAAATCTTCTCTCTGTTCCATTTATAATTTTCAGATAACTTATGAGACTATCGGTGTAATACAATTAAATTTCTTGCGCTTGCTCAGTGAAGAGGGTTATCAAAATTTTACATATACTTGTATGAATAGCGTAGGATGGTACAATGCACCTAACAATAGTTATGATTTGTCGATACGTTTGCTTGGAGAAAACGAAGATGAATTTTCTTATGATAATGCAAAACCTATTATCATAGCGGATGGTTGTAAATCGCGAAAGAGTAAAAGTGAAACGGTGTTTCTCGTTCAAACGGATAAACTTCAAAAATTGCCACTTATCGATTTTCATCCTTTGGACTATGGCTTACCTCATCAGGCTTTTGGTTTTAACGTTGGTCCATTATGTTTTAAATAGTCCTATTTGAAAGTAATTGAGTTGCAATTGATTAAATATTAACAAAATCATAATAGAAGATTTTATATATAACGTTATGCAAGGCATATTTCGTTGTATAATTATTTATAACTAGTATATACCGATCATTAAAGTATGACGGATAGCCAAGAGTAAAAAAAAAAAAAAAAAAAAAAAAAAAGAAGTAAAACATTTTTTGTATTTCTTTTTTTTTTTTTCAAAGTAATCATAAAATGATATAATATTGATATCATATAAATTTTTTTTACCGAGTATCATACATCCATTGTTGATTTTTTATACTGCCAATAGTATGTAAATTATATCGATATTGTATACTTACACATACATACATACATATACATATATATACATATATATATATATATATATATATATATATATATATATATATATATCACTTTTAATATATTTTTATTGAAAGCATTGACTACTGTATTTTCTCATATTCCTATATCAAATATGATACTTCTTACATGTATATATACCGGGTGATTCTTTTAAGTAAGATCATCTAAACATCTCTTTTCTTTGACGACGACAACGGCCGAAGACGACCGAAGATTCTCTTCGGAAGTTATATATCAATAAAAGACCGATAATCTTGATAACTCCGAAAAAAATGATTTTGGGGAAAAAAATATTCGTGTCTGATATTGATCCTTTGATCATCGTGCACATTGGGTAAAAAATATTTTTTGCATCATAATAAGCCAAAGACATATTTAGGTGACCTTATTTAAAAAAATCACCCTATATATATATATATATATAGGAATTATTCCGAAATCAAGATTAACTTAGAAACATAAGATACAAGGGTTCCGTGGTGTAGCGGTTATCACGTCTGCTTTACACGCAGAAGGTCGCCAGTTCGATCCCGGCCGGAACCACATTTCTTTTTTTTTCTTCCCCTTTTCATTTTTTAAAAAGGAATAATTATTTCGTTCGTTTTTTCATTCTTTTTCTTTTAATATCCATACATATCCAAAGATAAAATTTATATTTTATATAAACGCGAGACGAGATCGTAAATTTTTTAATTGTCCTTTTGTTTTAACGTATACGTTAATAATAAGAATGATATAATAATTAATAATAAAAACAATGACTAACGCTAACGTTAGAAAAAATATTATCGGGATGGTTACATTTTCTTCTATTTTCTTTTTTTCCCTTTTTCTTTGCAAAAAAAAAAAAAAAAGAAAGAAAGAAAGAAAAAAAGAAAAAAGAAAAAAAAGAAAACAACTCGATCATGATATAAACGAATAATAGAACGTAACGAACTATCGAGGTGCTCGCACGAATGAAGTATAAAAGTGTGATGAGACCTGACACGATGTAAGAGTGTGAAAGAGATTCAGAAGATAAAGAGGGGAGGGGGTGAGGATCGAAGGAATGTGCGAGAACGGCGAGATATGCGTGGGCGAATCGTGAGAAACTGGCAGGTGACATCTTGTCGTGGCGGTCGGTGGTTCACACTTTCAGCTCGTTCTTTCTTGATGACAAGAAAAC
The DNA here is from genome assembly GCF_912470025.1 of Vespa velutina. Taxonomy (NCBI): domain Eukaryota; kingdom Metazoa; phylum Arthropoda; class Insecta; order Hymenoptera; family Vespidae; genus Vespa; species Vespa velutina. The sequence continues at coordinate 2,006,335 of NC_062209.1, forward strand.
CAAAGTGACAGTGCAGGGCCGCTTTTAACGGGATTCTTTCTATCACCATCCATAGTTCATGTTTTATGTTCCATAAAAATATCGCCTTTTTTTTCTCTTTTTCATAGCTTCATCCAAATATTTTTAATAAAGAGTTTGGTACGCTCTTTCTGTTTCTTTGTTTTTTTCCCATAAGTTCGATAAATAGAACGAAAATTTTCTAAAGTGTATTACTTAAAAGAAGAAAAGAAAAAGAAAGAAAATGTTTAATATGATATGTAAAATTATAATATTTAATTAGACATTAAATGTAAACCTATCTTTATAAAGAAAAAGATTTGTAAATTAAAAATCTGTATATATATATATATATATACTACTTAAAAAATTTTATTTTATTCAAAAAATCTATTTCTTATGTATATTTCTTTTACAAAAAAAAAAAAAGAGAAAAAAAAAGAAAAAGAAAAAAGAAAAAAAGAAGAAATGTTATATCATTCAAAAAAACAAAGAAAGAAAAAAGGAAAAAAAAAGAAGAAAAAATTTGTTTTCGAAAAGAACTTTTTAAATATAGATAATGTGTATCGAGTATTATACGAGACTTGATATCGTTGAGAGAAAAATAAAGTCCCATTCGAAATCGAAGAGCGTCCCTGCTCTCAAGCGTTCTCGTAAAGATGGTGGGGTGAGGGATAAAAGGTTTCCTTGTTTAACAAAATATCGTCTCCGAGCCATTAGCCCGACTGTTACCACTTCACCGCGATTTTCTGCTCCCGTCTCGTCGAGGAGGTACTTCAGAATCTCAGGGATCCTTCGACCTATCAAGTTCAGGCCGTTTCAACTCGTAACACGCGGCAAAATCGAGGATAAGAGTCGCGCAATCAGTATCGACGTATCCAAACTCGAATATCGCCAATTCTTATTTATAATTTGATATTATTGAAAGAATGCAAAATTACAAAAGGAAAGGAAAAGATGGGAAAAGGAAAAGAATAGAAAAAAAAAAAAAAAATAAATTATTTCAATTCTCAAATTATTAAGAACATTAATAAGAAAAAAAAAAAATATATATATATATATATATATATAAAAGAAGAAAAAATACAACCCCTTATATATAGAAAAAATTAACAGCGACATTTTTTCTTTTTCTTTTCAAACGATAAAAAAAAATATATATATATATATATATATCTCAATTTTATTCGTCGGATTGTAATAATTGTTAAATCGATTGATTTTAATTTAAAAAAAAAATTTTTTTTTAATAACAAAGTAAACGAGAAAAGTATTAAAGCGAATAAAATTGAGCTTCGTGAAATTGATCAACTAACATTATTAAGGGTCGTGGTCGCTGTTGGGCTCTCGTACGTTACAATCTACTTTCACGCATACACGCACCACCGAGATGGCAATCATTGATTTCTACGGAATAATAAATAAAATATTCAAATAAATATCGCGACGGTTATTGCCAGCGTTCGTTTCGCTTTACCGTAACATTGTTCCCGGTGTATCGTGTGAAACGTCCAGATGTTACGTATTACCGTTTCACTCTGTATACCTACTAGTATCTTTTTTTTTTTAAAAAAGAACGAAAGCGAAATTCATTTCTTTCAGCGATGAAAACTTTCATTCTTCCTCGTTAACGTCGCCGAAAGAAAAATCATAAATTTTTCCTTTTTCTTTCTTTCTTTTTTTTTCTTTTTTTTTTTTTTTTTGCTATTCGAGTAACGTCGTCTATGTAAGTAAGTAATTAGGTATCTAATATGAGCTAATTTATTTATTAATTATGTTTAATGTTTTAACGGTAAATCGTTTGGAATATTAAAAGACATTTTTTTTATTGTCACACGTTATTCTTATAATTTTAATAATACATAAAAAAAAATATATATATATATATATATGTACATATAAAACAAATAAAATTATCAGCGAAGAAGATTGATCGTTAAAGAAAAATTGAGGATAAAAAAAAATACAATATGGATAAATAAAAATGGATCGATCGAATGTACAAAATATATCTACAACGCATATAAAATGAGAATATGTATGTAGATAATAGTAATTAATGAAGTTGAATATATTTGTTTCTTTTCTTTTCTTTTCTTTTTCTTTTTTTTCTTTTTTTGTTTTTTAAATAGACATTTATATCAAAATTGAAATTTATCCTCAACGAGATTAATCGATATTTGATGACGATAAAAAAAAAATCAAAAAGAGAAGAAAAAAAGAAGAGATCGAAAAGAAAAGAAGAGGAAAAAGAAATCAAATAAAGAAAAACATACCCATTCCTAATTCGAGAGAAAAGGAAAATGTGCTGATTTAACTCTTACAATTGGATTAAACAAATTTGGGAATGCTATTGAAGAGATTAAAAAAAAAAAAAAAAAAAAAAAAAAACAAAAAAAAACAGAAAGATTTCTAATACACATATTTATATCCAAAACCGATTGGAGAGCTGTACTTAAGAGAGAAAGAAAATACAAAAAAAAAAAAAAGAAGAGAGAGAGAAAAAAAGAAAATATAGGTTCCTTTGAAGAAAGAAGATGAAGAAGAAGAAAAAAGAAAAAAAAATCACTTTCGAAGTTTGTGAAGGCCGGAGGGTCGGTGAACAAGTGAATGGCGCTATCAAATTGACTTTTAGAATTTTTCGCGGCGCAACTTGGTCGAGTTGGTGGTGTGACAACCCCTGGGGATGAGGTAAAAGGTAAGGGGTAGGGGATAGGGGTGGAATGAGATGGTTGTAAATGCTCGAAGGGCGAGTGCCTTTTGCTCGGGGGCTTCTAGAGGCTCCGCCTGTCGACCAATCGGGTTTCAAAGCTCGCTTAGGAGCCCAAGAACTCGAGCTATTCGAACTGGGCGTGTTCGTGAGGTGCCGGTGGCGGCTACGAACGATCAACGCGTTCGAGAATATCCTACCCTTCCTCTTTTCTTTAATATTTTCTCTCTCTCTCTCTCTCTCTTTCTCTCTCTCACCCTCTTTCTCTATCCCTATCTCTATCTCTATCTCTTCCCGTGGTCCACACCCCGAGGGTGCCCTCAGCAGGGTGACTTACGACTGCGGAGGACTCCTGACGATTACGATGAGTTTCTAGATCGGTGACGTACGCGGATCGTTCTTGTTCGCGTTAGAAAAAGTTTCTACGTGGTTCGCGATAAATCAAAGGGGAAAGAAAAGAGAAAGGATACAGAAAAAAAAAAAAAAAAAAAAAAAAAAAAAAAGAAAAAGAAAGAAAAGAAAAGAAAAGGAAGAAGGAAAAAGGATCGCGAGCCGAACCGATAGCAATATAAAAGTGAAATTCTTATATGATCCTTCTTCTGTTTCGCGAGCTAATTCTTTTTTTCTTCTTTTGTTTCGCTTTTTTCTGGATTTTTTTTTTCTTTCCTTTCTTTTCTTTTCTTTTCTTTTCTTTCTTTTTTTCTTTTTTTTTTCTCTCTCTTTCTTTCTTTTGTAATACCGATCGACAGATAGACGACGATTATCGCGTGTTTCGTTTTTCGTTTTCGTCATAAAACGATCTCGATCGGTATTTTCTGATTGGGTGATATGTGAGTGCAAAAAAAGGAAGAAGGAAAAGAAAGAAAAGAAAAAAAGAAGAAGAATATTCAGTGAGAGAGAGAGAGAGAGAGAGAGAGAGAGAGAGAGAGAGAGAGAACAGGATTGTGCTTATCGTATAACAACGGAAAGGACGATTTTTTTTATTCGGTGGAAGGAAGACTCACGTCAGCCGTCAAATATTAACATGATGATTCTCAGATGTAATAAAGATGGCCGACTACGATGATCCAATAATCTTCATAATCGAATGTACGTGTTAGATCCGTGTTGGATCTTTAAAGGATCTACCAAATGAGGTACGGACACGATTCTCTTTGAAAGATTCAATTATTTGAATTTAAAACTAGAAGAATCTTCTGCGTGTTTTTTCTTGTTTTGTTTTTTCTCTTTTGTGTGTGTGTGTGTGTCTTCTTCTTCTTTTTTCTTTTCTTTTCTTTTCTTTTCTTTTTTCGAAGGCAGAACTCCTTAAGGTGAGTAATAATATACGTGCAAATGAGAAAGAGATATTTTTTTTTTTTTTTTTTTTTTAATCTTTTCTCAGGTGAATAATAACGGGTGAATGATTTATTTTTCAAATTAAATTTATAACAAATATTGTTCGCTTCAGATTATCTCGAATGAATTTTCTCTTTACCTCTTTCTTCCTTTTCTTTTCTTCTCTTTTTTTTTTCCTCTCTCCAACACGTTTACCCTATTAAACAATCATCGGCCCTTCGTTTCTGATTGAAGAAACGTTTGTTAGATTCTCTAACGTCAAAAGTATCCCTCGTACATTACCCTTTTCGCATTAACGTTCAAACGATTATTATCGATCATAGGAGTCGTTCATTTTCAAATAATAGTTTTCTTTTTTTTTCTTTTTTCTTTATAGAAAGAAATATGTATAATTTTTTTTTCAATGTCTAATGTTCTCTTTACGATGATCCTTTACGAATTTTTGTTGTTTTGATTTAATCCAATTTTTGTTATTCCTTCTTCTCCCATTTTCTTTCTTTCTTTTTTTCTTTCATTCTTTCATTCTTTCATTCTTTCTACGTAACGACGATATCCAAACTAGATTTTATTTATTTAATTTAATTTCATTTCATTTTACTTTACATTAATTTTTCTCTTTCAAACGATGAGACGCGATTACGTGTGACATGTGTCGCAGTCACGTCGTTTAAGTTTCCCCGTGGGTAAACCCACCTGTAAAGGTTCTTTTCCGGCACGAAGGCGTGTAATCGTCGGACCTATGGTTTACCTGGCCGCCGCGGTACGTTTAATGCCCATCATTATGTCACCGCTCGTCGCACATATGCCAAAAAAAAAAAAAAGAAAAAAAAAAAGAAAGAAAAAAAAGAGAAGAGAAAAAGGAAAGAAAGGAAGAAGTAAAAGAAAAAGGAAGAAAGAGAGAGAGAGAGAGAGAGAGAGAGAGAGAAAGCGCGAAAAAAAGAAATAACAACAAAAAAAAAGACAAAGAACAAAAAGAAAAAACAAAACCAAAAAATAAAGGTAAGGTAAAGTGTAAGAACGTACGCAGATGTTGGATCGCGAGAGAGAGATATTTGTAATACTTTCGCGTTCGTTTCATGACACCCATAGTGACTTCTAATTTCCTCCCTCTCTCGTTCACACCCCCCTCCTCAATCGTTCTCAGAGTTAAACTCTACCTACAGAATTTAAACTCCGCGAGAGACTGTTCTCTTTTCATTCTCTTTTTCTATTTCTCTTTCTTCATGCGTAGTACGAACTATGAACATAACTTTTTTATTCCGCCCCTGATATTTTCATGATAACATGCACTTGTCTCTTTCATTGTTCCATCGATATGATAACGATCGAAATGATCGTTAGTTTTCATTGATTTTTATTGAAGATGAAACGAATAGAATAATTGTATCTTTTTTTTTGGCTTTTTTTTTTTTTTTTTTTTTTTTTTTTTTTTTTTTTTTTAATTACTGACAGAAAATAGAAATTACAGGATCGTCTTTTATTAGTTTTGAAATAATTAATGACGTTCGATTAATTAAATTAATTCTATGAAACAATTTCTATGTCAGATAATAATTATTCGTAGTAATAATGCGAGAGCGATTGTTGAAACAATAAATAATAAAAATTAAGAGTAAGATTAATAGAAGAATTTATTGACAAATTTTTTTTTTATTGGAAAAGAAAAATATATATATATTTTATAATTCAATTAGAAAATTTTCTAATATTTTATGACATATTTGTCATATCTAATATGATAATTGCCAATCAATCTTCTAATATAATTAATATGTCATATATTATATATTTAATATTTTTGTTTAAAGATTTTGTTTGATGAGATTTAGAAAAAGGAATACACTTGTTAATACGAAAATAAAAAGGTATGATAACGAATTCACTTCGTATCTTTTTTAATTTACAAAAAGATCCGTGAAACTTATTGGATGAAAAGAAGAAAAAAAACGAAAAAAAGAAAAAAAAGAAAAGAATCAATTCGACCATTAATATGTTTAATTTAATTCAAAAATAATGTCATATATAAAAATTATTACAATCGAATTTCGTTCGTATCTTTTTTCTTCTTTCTTTTTTTCTTTTTTAGGTTTTCCCTTCTTTTTTTTTTTTTTTTATTTACAAAAAGATCCACGAAACTTATTTAGATGATTAAAACGATTTAAGGAGAAAACAATCGATCCGACGTAAGAAGCTTTTAATCAATGATTGTTTATAATATTTAAAATATAATATAGAAACGAAAATGTAAAAAGGATGACAATGAACGTTTGATTTTTGAAAATTAATTTTTCAAAAAGATAATCGATCTAATTTTTGTTATTATTAAATATCGATAATATTTTATACCTAAAACAGATCTTTCACACATTTTAATATCGGATCGAAGTTTAACTTACGTTCTTGCATCGTTCCGTAGTTCCTCGTGCACAACGAAATCGACAAAGTCGATCGAGTCACGCAATCACTGTCAGCCGTGCGAAGCGTGCACGTGTTGGCCGATCGGTAGAACCAGTCGCACAGTATGTAAGCACAATTAAATCGGACGAGAGAATCAAAACGGCCGACACGGTGTTCGCGTTTAATGTGATCGCTTAGAAAGATACTTAATTGGAGAAGAAATTACGCACGTGTCATCTCTCACATTCGTGATCCTTGCCTATCAACACAGTTAGACAAATCAAATTATTATTTATAGATTACGATTAGATATCTAATTGATGAAAATTTTTGAATCAAGAGAAAAGGAAGGAAGGAAGGAGGAAAGAAAGAAAGAAAGAAAGAAAGAAAGAAAAAAAAAAAGGATTCGATTCGTTTTCGAAGAAAAATATTATTGAGAAGAAATATTTTTTATTTTTGTGGTTCTTTCTACTCGTTTTTGTCATTGTTATTGTTATAAATAAATTAAATAGTTTTATATTCATTATCGTGATATTTGAAGTTAATTTTATCTTCCTTTCTGAGATATATTCTTTGATGACTTTGCAATAAAAAAAAAATATTGTCCAAAGTTTGATTAAAGTTCTAATTAAACGAAATTTTTAATATAAAAAAGAATTTTCTCTTTCTCTTCGATGATAGAATTTCAATGAACAAATTTTTTTTCATTTTTAATTTAATTAACGTTACAATTAATAACATTGAACGTTAAAGGCATATTGATTATTATTTTTCGAGCATATTTCACGGAATGGAATTTCAATTTAAATTTCGATAATACAATTAAAATTGATATCGTTCATTTGTGGATACTTACGTGAAAATTAAAGGAAGAAGAAAAAGAAGAAGAAGAAGAAGAATAAAAAAAAAAAAAAAAGAAACAATTCGTGGTTTAGCAAATTATTTTCATTTTTTTAATCATTCCTATCAACTCCATACTTGATTTTGATCAAAAGAAACGATCGATCGTAGGCGAGTCCATTTAATTGCAGTCGACTTTTTCGCCTAACAAAAAGTCACGTCAGGGGTCTATGGCATGTTCAGTAACGATGCACTCGGTGGGTGCACCTTCGGCTGATTAAAAATTAATCGACTTTACCTAAGTGTAGGGTGCTACGAAAAAAAAAGAATAAAAGGAAACAAAAAAAAAAAAGATATGATCGTGTAAGCAATAAGGGTACGTTAAATTGTATAACATTCTTAATCATCGATTATCATCGATTATCTATAGATATTTCAAAAAATTCTTCTTTCTTTCTTTTTTTTTTTTTTTAAATACCCTCGAAGCTATCGTGAATTATTCTTATTATTATTTTCTCTCTTTTTTTTTTTTTGTTTTTTTTTTTATCGAAAGAGAGAGAGAGAGAGAGAGAGAGAGAGAGAGAGAGAAAGATTCTAAAAATAAAAAGAAATCCAGGTGAAAATTACTCAGCAAAATGTGACGCGCATTATAGCGTAAGTTGAACCATTTCGACGATCTTTTAAAAGTCACGTATGATTACGTATATCTACTTAAGCACATTTCTATCGATTAAATTATCCCTAATAAGCACAATCGTTATGTCATATACATAAGTAATAAATATATATAAAGATTAAATTAAAAAAAAAAAAAAAAAAAAAAAAAAAAAAAAAAAAAGGGGGAGAAAAAAAGATTAAGATAGGATACAACTTTTAAGTTATATCTTGTGAAACGTAATGATTTCAATGATTCCTTTTCCTTCTTCTTTTTTCTTTTTTTTTTTTTTCTTTTTTTTTTTTTTATATATTACAATTCACGCAAAACGAACGGAGATCATTCGATCTCGACGATGACAGGAAGAAAAGAAGGAAAGAAAGAAAACAAAACAAAACAAAAAAAGAAAAAAAAAAAAGAATAAAGAAAAGAAAAAAAAAAGAGAGACGAGAAAGCTCATTGTCACGGGCTACGCGATATCGATGGTCTTTCCTTTGTCTGTAGAAGTGCTATCGATCAGCATTTTTTATGCGAAAGGATGCACGTGACGTGACAGGGAAAAAAATTTGCATGCCATTCCAGGTTCCATGGGAGTGAGAACCGTTTAGGTTTTGAGCGTTTAAGCGTATCCTTTCGTATTTTCTATATCCCGACTTGAAAAACTAACGAAGAGTCATCGAAACGACATTAGCTAGCTTGGTCAACGGTGCATCACAACTGTGACAAACTTTTTTATACTATAGTGATCGATTGCCAGTTTATCATATAATTTTTTTCTAATCGAATCTCTTTTCGTATGAAGGACTACGGTATTCTGTAAAACAAAGACCATAAAGAGAGAGAGAGAAAGAGAGAGAGAGAGAGAGAGGGAGAGAGAGAGAGAGAAAGAAAGAAAGAAAGAGAGAGATATTTTAATTAACAAAAAGAAACATAATTTTCATATGTACTTTTAACATATAACATATCAATATACATAATTGTATATATAGATATATAATGACAAATAAAAAAATATATATAATATATATTTTTAATATACACTATATATATATATATATATTAAAAATATATATATAATAACAATAAATATATAATAAAAAAAAAAATATATATATATATATAAAGAATTTTGTTTCCTATCACATTTTATTTTTATCAATTAATCGTGACAATTAAAATAATTTTACGATACAATAATGATACGTAGGAGATACGTAGATTATTGTAAAATTGCTTTGATACGTGCAATAGTGAAAAAAAAAAGAAAATAAAATAAAAAAAAAAAAAAAAAAAGAAGAAAGAATGAAACAAAATAAAATAAAGCTAACGACAATGAATTTTTCGATAAGGAGACAAATGTAAAAAGGATGATACGATCTCATTTGAAAAATATTTGTCGTTCTTTCTGATACAAATATAAAACGGTTTGAGATATCCTTTTGAAATGAACGAAAAAAAGAAGACAAAAGAAAAAAGAAAAAACAAAAAAAGGGTAGAAGGAAGGAAGAGGGGAGTAAAGGGGAAAAGAAAAATCTGACTCCTGGCAGTATGTTAGCTTTGGAACCTCGTCGAATGTGGCTCGTGCCGAATGACTCCTGTACGACGCGACATATGTTACGTGCGTGCACGAACGTTCGACACGCATACGTGCAAACAGGGTTAAATAATCCGCCCCCACCCGTATAATTACATACGCAGTATGTAAGGTACACCACCCACCTATACCATTTCGAAAGACCGAAACTTTCCAAAAGTCCGGAGTGAGAGGGATAGAAGTCGATAAAAAAAAAAAAAAAAAAAAAAAAAAAAAAAAAACAAAAAAAGAGCATTAGAATAATGCCATTGACATGACTATCCCTTTTACATAGTTCTCTCTCTTTTTTTTTTTCTTTTTTTTTTTTTTTTTGTACTTTTCTTTTCTTTCGTCTTCTTACACCTCCATGGATTTTTCAATGAAAGACGAAGGATAATCCCACGGTAGACAAAAAGGACAAAACGAAGCTCTTTTTTTTTCTTTTTTTCCTTTTTTCTGTCTTCTTTCTTTTTCTTACATTTTTTCTTTATTCTTTTTTTTTTTACCGCACGTACGTCATCGAAATATTTTCATCCTTTTTCCTTTCTATTCCTTTTTGTTTCTTTCTTCTTCTTCTTTTTTTCTTTTTTTCTTTTTTTTTTTTTTTTGGCTTTTTCCTTCTACTGCGATGTGTAACTATGAAGATTAGACGGAAAAAAGAAGAAAGAAAAGAAAAACATCCCCCGCTATCCTTCAGAGATCAAATTTTTTTGGAGAAAATAATAAAAAAATTTTATGTATGATAGTAATCGAGAATGAAAGAAAATAATTACTTTATTGAGAGATTATTATACTTTTTAAGAAAGTAAATTATCAAGGATCCCCGATGTTGGATTTTATTGAACTAAAGTCTAATAAAGAATTTAATTGAATTATATTATTTAAAGATTGAAATTTTTCGTATGAAATAAAAGAGATAATATGTTATTTGAAATAATAATTGCCGAGGCAAAAAGATTCTTTGTGAAAGATGATCGTAATTCTTAAAAAAAAAAAAAAAAAAAAAAAACGAGAGAGAGAGAGAGAGAGAAAGAGAGAGAGAAATTATCGAGAACAACTTGATTTTGGATTATCTGTGAACTGGTTGAGGTATTAAATGAATACTAGGTAAAGTCTTCAGATAGAAAAAGAGGTGGGAGGGCGCGACATCATCCAACGGGATTCTCTTCGTGGTTTACCACTGTCGAGGCTGGACGTGGTTGCTCCACGTCACCGTTGCATTATTGAGCCTGAGAATCCTACAGATGGCCTAGCCTTCCATTAGTGCAAGAAGGATCGAGATATGTTAGCCCCGAGAGGTTCTTTCGATGGAAAGAGAAAGAGAAAGAGTGAGAGAGAAAGAGAGAGAGAAAATGAAATAGAGGTAGGAGGGAATCAGCCCTGGCTCGAGAGGGTTGAGAAAGTCAAAGGGAGAGACTCCCGGAGAGACCCGTAGTTGAACGTGTCCTGAAGGCTTCTCGACTTTATGACCTTCCTCGACGACAGTCTGTCTCTTTTTATATAAGTTCTATCAAATGGATAAGAATTTTAATTGGTCACTCGATATATTATTAGATATTCAAATTGCCTCAAACGAGCTTTGTATTTTTATTGATTTAAAAAAAAGAAAAGGAAAAAAAAAGAAAGAAAAAAAAAAGGAAGAAAAGAAAAAATATTTCAATTCCTCATACTTGTAGGATATTTTTTTTATATTTTTTTATATCGTAGATCGCAAAACAAATCGAAAGAAAATAAAAACGAAAGGACGAGAGAAGAAGGTAGAAGGGATAAAGAATAGAAAGAAATTAAGAACCAATGACAGGAAGTATTATGAGAAAGAAAAAGAATATGACATAACGAATACTCATAAGGTTATTTCTCGTTGAATTTCTTTTTAATTATGTATTTTAATAATCGATTATTCCAAACTCAATAACAATAATAATAATAATTATTATTATTATTAATTGATTAATTAATTAAAATCAGATTGGATTAAATAATTCGACGATAAACGATAACTCGAAATATTTTATCTTACGTCTAATACTCAAAGAAAACTTACGTATCTATGTACGCGTAAATGTGTATGTATAAATTTTATACACACACACACACACACACACACACACATATATATATATATATATATGACGTATGTAAGTACTTATGTACCTACGATCGACGTATTGTATAATGTATATCTTATGTATCTTCGATCGCGTCAAATCGTGGTTTCGCCTTCGACGACAATGAGCTTGAAGGCAGGAAGTCGTAAGCTTCGACGAATCGAAGTTAGCTTACTTCGTCTACGAGGAACGTTTTGCCGTTTCGAAGTTTCTCATTACCTCGTACAATATGCAAGAACATATGTGTCGTTACGACATTGACTATAGATATATACACCCCCATACATTCCCCATACATATCCATCTATCCATCTATCTATCTATCTATCTATCTATCTATCTATCTATCTATCTATCTATCCATTTCTATCTAACTCAAAGTCGAAGTGATTACGATATATGTATGTGTGTGTGTGTATGTGTATGTACGTACGTACATATGTATGTTCGTATGTATATACGAAACGGTGATAGATATCGTGTAAACGTTGTATCATATTGCCAGTGAAAATGACGTATAATGAGGAATAATAAAAAAAAAGGACCAAGATGATAAAGACAAAGATAATTTTCAATGACGTTATATCGAAAAAGTTATTTTCTCAAAAATCGTTCTTATGACGGACAAATGATCATCATACGAGAAAGGGAACGCGTGTGTTGTCAACATTATTGTCACTTACTGTCATGTTTTATCTAACAATGATCATCTAATCCATCACGCTTCTTCCATACGTCAACGTTTATTCTTTCCATCCTACGTGACAAGGAGAATATTAAAGATCCAACTTTTTTCTATACTCGACTATTCGGGAAATTGTCATTAATAAAGTCAATTAATCAAGTCGTTCTAATGAAAAACGTCGTTATGTTAAAATTGAACGAAATGAGAATTTTTTTCATTCCCTTCTTCTTCTTCATTCCTTTTCTTCTTTTTTTTTTTTTTTTCGTTTTTTTGTTTCTTTCATTCAAAACTTCGTTCGTTAACATTCAAAAAGGGAGACAATTATTATCGTTCGTTTTAATCAAAATATTTGACGTTGAATCAAATCGACATTGGAATTAATGTTATCTGAAAAATCATAAAAAAGAAATCTTGAAAAATTTTATGCTTTTACAGGGACTATTTCTTCTCCTTCTCACTGTCGCAGTCGTCGTAGCCGTCAAAAAGTTTTCTTCAAATTCATAAAGAAAAATGGAAGAGAATAATAGAACCGAAACACTCTGCAAAGTATGCGGCGACAAAGCTTCTGGGAAACATTATGGAGTACCGAGTTGCGACGGGTGCCGTGGTTTCTTTAAAAGGTCAATCCGCAGGTACGCGAGGTAATTAATTTTCTCGTTCATTATATTAACACTGAGATATTATAAAATCGAAATTTTGCAAATTCGTGTTTGATGAGAGAAAAAAAGAAAAAAGAAAAAAAGAACAGGTTTTTTTTTTTTTTTTTTTTTTTTTTAATAAAAGTCGAATGAGAATCCTACGAGATTGAAATAATTCAATGCTTTTGAATTTTTGAAATGTAACGAAGAATAAAATCGTGTCCACGTGTTCTTTTTATTTATTTATTTGTTTTTTTTTTGTTTCTTTTTTTACGTTTGTCACCTTAAATCCCAAATGCGAGACTTCGATACTCTGTATTAAATTGAAAGATATTAATGTGAATTAAAATAAATGTATAAAATTTAATATGAAATATCGTAGAGATTCTCAAGCGCATGGGTATCGTAGAATTAATAATATCATTTAAAAGAAGTGTATTAAATCTGTTTTGTTTTTTTTCTTTTTCTTGTTTCTCTCTCTCTCTCTCTCTCTCTCTCCCACTATTTTCTATCTTTTTTCCTCCTCTTTTTTTTCTTATCTTTTTTTTTCTTTTCTTCTTCTTAACAGAAATTTAGATTACGTCTGCAAAGAGAACGGACGTTGCATCGTGGACGTTTCAAGGCGTAATCAATGCCAAGCCTGTCGTTTTACAAAATGTCTTCAGGTCAACATGAAACGAGATGGTACGCTTCGTCTCGATGGTGATTAATCTCTTACCAATTAGTTACTTTTACATATGTATATATATATATATATATATATATATACGTACACACGCATACAGACATACATATTAGGTTGGAAACTATGAAACGGACATTGAATGAGAATAAATAACTAAACAAAAACACTCGTTTCATAGTTTCCAACATAATACATATACCTATTTTTGTTCTCTCTCACTCTCTCTCTCTCTCTCTCTCTCTCTCTCTCTCTCTCTCTCTCTTACACATAAATTCTACATGATAAATAGAGATAGATAGATAGAGAGAAAGAGAGAAGGAGAGAGAGAGGGAGAAAAAGAGGAAAAAAAGATTGGATGAAAATAGAAAATTTACACGAAGAAAATTCTATCGACATATTGACTCGTCATATTCCGGAAGTTCTGTGATTGTCAGAAAGCCATATATATATATATATATATGTGTGTGTGTGTGTATACATAAAAATCGATAGAGACATTTTTGTGTAAACACATCGAGTGCGTTATGTAGATCTCCAAAACCTGTATATATTATAATGCATTGTGGAAAATATAGTTTCTCTTACTCCTAAGCAAAAAGAGAGAGAAAAAAAATGGAAAATAAAAAAAAAGAAAAAAGAAAAATCGTAAAGAGAAGGAATAAGAAAGAGAAAGAGTGAAAGAGAGAGAGAGAGAGAGGGAGAGAGAGAGAGAGAGAAAGAGAGAGGAAAAAATAGATAGATAGATAGATAGATAGATAGATAGATAAATAGATAGAGGAAGAACAGTTTTTGTATGTCGGCACAGCCCATATGAAATTCTATATCGATGCTTTGGTTAGAAATTCGATGTGAAAAAGGAGAGAGTCAGAATCGACACGGTCGGAGGAACGGTGTCAGAAGCAGCCCGGAGTTCTCAGCTTTTGTAAACACTTCCATTCACCGCGTACCTCCGTCTAGAACCGATAATCCAAACACTTGATTGCTCGGAGATATCAATTAGCGAGGGTGGTAATGTTGAAGTAGTAGGCGCCATTATGACCAATATGTTCCTCGTCTATTGAGAGCTTCTTCTTTGGAGATTAAAAAGAGAAAATGAAAAAAAAAAAAAAGAAAAAAGAAAAGAAGAAAGAGAAAATAAACGGAAGAAAATACGGCAGATGATGATCACGATGATTGACGATGATTTAATGAAAATTCAGATTTATCATGAATGATCCTGATGAAGAGGATGGAGTAAAGAAAAAAAAAAAAAAAAAAAAAAAAAAAAAGAAAGGAAGAAAAAGAAGAAAGAAAAGAATTTTCATCTAATAATAAGTTTGACAGTTAATTCTATTCTTTGGATATATATCGTTCGTGTGCCAATTACAAAAAGGTAATATCAGGTTATACGTCGTATGGGTTTTAATTTTTCGGTACTTTTTTCCTTCTCTTTTTTGTTTTTTTGGTCGTTCCCCCCCCCCTCCCCCCTCTTTAATTATGACTATTGAGAACGTTAATAGAACTTAGCGACTCTTCGGTGTTAATTAAAAATTATCAATTAATATTTTTTTCAAATCTTATAGAAATATAAAAGGATCGTACAAATTTAAGGAGTATACGATCTATTGAATTATCATGGCGTATATTTAAAATTATAATCATTTTTCTAATCCACGTTTGATATATAACCAAAGGATAGGTTTAACTTTTTTGTACTATCCCTTTTTTTTCTTTTTTTTTTTTTTTTTTTTTGTGTGTGTGTCTTATCGAAATTGTCCTATCGATTTCAGCGGTACAACACGAAAGAGCACCGAGAAGTACTTCGAATCTTGTGGCTGCTGCAAGAAGAGCTCCAGCTGGTCTTTATCCAGGACTACCTCACGTTTATCACACGACAAACAATCCTTATCATCCACTTCTTTATCCGGCATTATTTCCTTTCAAGCCGACAATGCCCCCATTTGCACCGGCCGTTGGTAAGACTATAATAGATATCTATTTATTATTATAGGATAAAATAAATAGTATTGATAATGAGAGACATCATTAAAAAATTATTCTTTTCATTATTTTGATTAGCACATTTTTTACCAAGAACCTCGACAGAATCATTATCGGTGAGCACAGCGAAGGAAGACGAGGTAACGAGTTCCGAAGAAGCTGCAACAGTTGAACCGAGGCTCGAACAAAAAGGTAAATTAAAAACGACGAAAGAATATAATTTTAATAATAATAATAATAATAATATTATTATTATTATTTATTCGATTATTTTATTTGCGCGATTAAGTTTTTTTTTTTTTTTTTTTTTTAAATTATTGTCACTTTCTTTTAAAAAGCCTCCCATAAAAGTAATATTATTTTTATTAAATAATTCATTACTTATATTTTGATTTACTTTTAATTAATTTTCATCAAATGGTATAGTCTAACTCGTTCATAATATAAATATTATTATCATTATTATTATTATTATTATTATTATTATTATTAGATATAAGACTCGAATAAATATTTCAGATAATGTATAAAAGTATTACCCTTAACATTTCAAATTGATATTCTATTTTTTTCTTTTGATTTTTAGAAGAATTAGTCGGTGGTACTCGTCTTGTTCCACAAATCGTCAGTCCTGTCACTGCGGAATATACGATGTCAAGTTTTTCATTGTTGCCGACGGAAAATGTTTACGAGTTTGCAGCTAAATTGTTATTCTTTGCTGTAAGATGGGCCAGAAGTATACACTCATTTTTACAAGTAAGAATAAAATTCATTCTTATTACGAAATTAATGAAGTTCATTAATATCTTCTTCTTCTTTTTTTTTTTCTTTTCTTTCTTTCTTTCTTTCTTTATCTCAATTAGTTACCATACCGAGATCAAACTATATTGCTAGAAGAATCATGGAGTGAGTTGTTCGTACTTACGGCGGCCCAATGGAATTTTCCAGTTGAAGAAAGTACTTTGGTTCCTGGTGATTTATCTACGGAAAGACGAGAGATATTAATCGATGAAGCAAGAAGACTTAGAGAATTATTAGCTAAATGCACGTTGCTAAGGGTCGATCATTCGGAATACGCGTGTTTGAAAGCCATCGTCCTTTTCAAGGGTGGTACGTTTAATCATTGAAAATAATTATTGTATTATAATTGTCTAACGATAAGTACAAAAATTCAATTCATAATTTATCATTGATAATAAATACGCATTATATATTATGATAATGTGATATTGGGAAAAAAAAAAAAAAAGAAAAAAGAAAAATTAAGAATTGAACGATAAGTAATGTCGAAATCATTATTGCGAATTGATCCTAAGAGATTTGAAATATCAATTACACTTTTTCTACAATATTTTGGATTAATTCTTTATTCTTTCTTGTTGTTGTTTTTTTTTTTTTTTTTTTCATTGAAAATGTACGATTACGAGAGTAGAGAAATTCTTTTACGATTCGTGAAACGAAAAACAAAACAAAAAAAAAACGAAAGAAAAGATTTTTCAAATCAAAACAATAGAAATTATTGCTGTATTAAAAATGTCGACATTACGTATCATACAATTATCTCAAGTTATTAAATATTATCTGAATTTTAGGCCACTTCGTATATTTGTATATATAATATATTTTTATACTTTTTTATTTTCAAAAAACAAAGAAAAAAAAAAAAAGGAAAGAAAGAAAGAGAAAAAGGAAAAAAAAAAGAAAGAAAGAAAGAAAAAAAGAAATATGATTAATTTGTCTCACAGAATCGAGAGGTCTCTGTGAACCTGGCAGAGTTACCGCGTTGCAAGAACAAACCGTAGCAGTTTTGTGCGAACGTGACGCACGAAGGGTCGGTCGATTATTGTTGCTATTACCACCGGCGCGTGCATTGTGCCGATCTACCCTTCAAGAGCTTCTTTTCAAGCCCACCGTCGGTGACGTCAGCGTGGAAAGATTACTAGGAGATATGGTCGGTGCGCTCAGGCCAACTTAGCAGCCATCGTCGTCGAACGTGGATGTCGACTGAACGTACATTGCTCGATTATATTTAAAATGCTGTGTTAAAAAAAAAAAAGAAAAGAAAAAAAAAAATAAGGATCTTCGAATTTTACTCCGATCATCGTATGAAATTACGTATACCAAACAAAGGACTTCGTTTTTTATTTATTATTTCTTTTTTCTCCATTTTTTTTTTTTTCAGAAAATAGTTAAAACTTACCAACAGAGTTGAAATCGTTTTCTATATTTACAATCGTCGATAATGTCGAATAATGTCGATAATAATTGTCGGTAATTGTCGGTAATACAGAGAGCGATAAAGAGAAAGAGAGCGTCTTCTATACTAAATATAATTGAATAAGTTTTACGATAAAAGAACAAATTCTTCGTAATTTTATTGAATCTTTAAAAGAAGAGATAGCCGTTTTGTAATGGCAACAAAAACTTCTAGTCAATCTCAAGTCATAAAGTTAATGTCTACCGCATGTATATAGATGTATGTATTACGAAAATTAGAAATAAATCATACGTGTCTGTAATAACAAGAGCAATACATTGATTCGTCGTAAAAAAAAAAAAAAAAAAAAAAAAAAAAAAAAAGAAAAGAAAAAAGAAAATAAAGTTATAAAATAAACTGACAATTTATTCTCTTTAGAATAGTTTCTCTTTAATCGAAAACAAAAAAAAGATTTTCTAATTATTTAATCTCAATGATTTTCTATCCCCTTCTTTTTTTCTTTGTTTTTTTCTTTTTTTCCTATGACAAAATTATACAAAAATTATGACAATGATTATGTAAAAAATTCGAAATATTTCTTGAGATGTCGATCGAAACAACAACAACAACAACGGTTGGGAGAGAGGAAGGAATGTAAATGGGAAGGGATTCGCGGTATTCATATATATATATATAAAAGAAAAAAACAAACAAACACAATGAACGCACATTTTTTTTTTTTTTTTTTTTTTTTTTTTTTATTAACTAGAATAATTTATTTTTTTTTTTTTTTTTTTTTTTTTTTTCATGGTAGAAAAAGGAGAATGCATCTTAAACTCATGGACTGCATTGTACTCATATATATACAATTACATACAATCCTTAAATTGAACGTTACACATAAAATTCATTATAAATTAATTTCTCATTATTTATTTGTTCTCATGAGAAATCTTGTTGTTTAATCAGAACGAAAGAGTCGATTATTATACCAAAATGACGGCTTGCTATTTGTCGCGTGATATATTTATTGATAGAGGGGGAAAAAAATAGCTCTGAGCGCGCGGTTTATGATACTGCGTGATTATTATGACGATGACGACGACGATGACGACGACGGCGACGACGATGATAACGACGACGACGACGACGACGACGACGACGACAGCGACGACGACGACGACGACGACGACGACGACGACGACGACGACGATGACGACGACGACGACGACGACGATATAATAATGCAGTAATTATTTTTCCATTTAATGCCCGTTTATCATCTTACTGTTATTTTCCTTTTTTCTTTTACTTTTTTTTTCCTTTTAATCCAATTTGTATATACGTATATGAATTGAGAGAAAGACATGGTGATAAGGTTGGAAAGGGAAGAGAGAGTTTGACACTGGGAGAAACAAGAAAAGAGAAAAGAAAAGAAAAGAAAAGAAAAGAAAAGTGTCCTGCGTCGCTTCTATAAGAAATTCTCGAATAGATTTTCATAAGCAGGACGACGAACGACGCCATATCGAACGTTTGGAGAGAACCCAAAAAAAAAAAGAAAAAGAAAAAAAAAGGGATCATAATAGAAAGAAATTATATAGGGGGTGAAATTGACAGATGCGAATGGGAATGGTTGGATCGAGAAAAAAATAAAAAAAAAAAAAAGAAAGAAAGAAGAAATAAGAAGAAAATAAGGAATCGATTTCAAAAGAGTGTGGAATGTCTTGTCAAGTCTCTCATTCACGCTTTCGTCTCGACGACTCTACTTCGTCTGCACTTTTGTACTTTTATCATTATTAAACTATTATTATTATTATTATTATTATTATTATTATTATTATTATTATTATTATTATTATTATTATTAAGATTAATATTATTTTTTTTTTATCATTATTAATAATTAATTAATTAAGTGATTAGTTTAATTAATTAATTAATTAACATTATCATTATCATTATTACTATTATTAACATTATCATTATTATAATAGTCGCGCCATTACACTTATGTTTTTTCGTTCGTTTGTACGCGTTCGAAAGATAATAAAATATAGAGATAGGTAATTTACTTGATTGATAGTAGTAAGAAAAAAAGAAAGAAATAAAAAAAAAAAGACGAGAAAAAAGAACATAAGAAAAAACAAACAAACAAACAAACAAACAAACAAACAAACAAAGTAAACGTAGAAGGATGATAAATAATAAATACGCAATCGTAAACCAAAAATGCAGACGACGGCATAAAAATATATTATATCGAGTTACACGTGTATTTCTTATTATTGATTTCTCCTTTTTTTCCCCCCCCCCTTTTTTTTCTTCTTTTTTTTTGTCTTTTTTTTCTTTCTTTTTTTTTCTTTTTTTTTTTTTTTTTTTTTTTTTTTTTTTTATATCACTCGCAAATACATCTGCAATTATCTCTTATAGCCTCGGAGTCGTCTAGAACAATTGATAAAAGAAAAAAAAAAGAATGTCTTCTCCAACGCATCGTATATATTATGATGGGCAGTTTACTCTTCGCTCTTTTTTTCCATCCCCTAATTGTTCGCTTCAAATTCTCTCGTTGATGATAAAGAAGTAGAAGAAGAAGAAGAAGAAGAAGAAGAAGAAGAAGAAGAAGAATAAAAAGAAGAAGAAGGAAGCGTATTTTCGACTGTCAGCTAACACGCCACAAGTCTATTATTTATATATCATCTATCTCCTTCTTTTTTTCTTCGTTTTAATAAGCAAAATTTTCAAACACGTACGTAATACATTCTTACAAACAAACAAAATGGAGAAAAAAGAAAGAATAATATATATATATATATATATATATATATATATATATATATATATATATATTATTGAATTCTTTTTCTCGCTTTTTCGTCTCCTCGAAATCTACTCGCGAAGTGCCTGGTTAAATGATAGATA